>NC_048299.1:198377287-198578906 GCF_013100865.1 Trachemys scripta elegans
AAGATTCTCTGCACATTGAAGTCTTTAAACCATGATTTGAGGACTTCAATGGCTCAGACACAGGTTTGATACAGGAGTGGGTGGGTGAGATTCTGTGACTTGCGTTGTGCAGGAGATCAGACTAGATGATCATAATGGTCCCTTCTGACCTTAAGTCTATGATTCTTCAAAAGCTACTGCCAGGATTTCCAAGGGCCTTGCCCTGGAGAAACCCAGAGGTACTGCTTCTGGTCCTTTCCCAGTAAGTGTCTGTCTGTCTGCTTAGCAAGAATCATAGCAGGTATTGGTCTTTCCCTAGTCTTTCCCTGTTCTGAGGGAAGGGCCACTTATGTTCCCTGACACATCTTCGCAGTGTTCCTTGCTACAAAGCTTACTGCGCCCATCAGTTTTGGGAACTATATATCTGAAACCAGGAACTGGACCATACTGGGCATATGCTAACTTAAAGAGATAGTGAGGTGTTGACTCTTACACCTGTCTAGAAATCCACATTTGCCCAAGTGTGTATACCTTTTATATATTGCATCTCTTAATACCTTTTGAGAAGCAATATTTTGTGGCACCCTTGTTTGTACTAAATATGAAGGAACAAGGTGGGTGGATCAACTTTTATTGGATCAACTTCTGTTGGTGAAAGAGACAAGCCTCTTCAGGTCATTTTGTATACATTTATAAAAAGAAGAACAGGAGTACTTGTGGCACCTTAGAGACTAAAAAATTTATTAGAGCATAAGCTTTCGTGGACTACAGCCCACTTCTTCGGATGGTTTACCTTTGTACGCCAGCAATACTTCTCAGCTTAGTTTATGTTGCATCAGTTTCAGGTGTTTAAACGTAAAGATAGCCTAAATTGTGCACATAGTTATTTGTATCCACAATTTTCTGCACACAAAAATGGTGGTGGCCTCATGAAAGCCGGGCTAAAAAACCCCCAGACCTTAAATGTCAATCTGTTACTCTTTTCAGGGGTCTTTATTGTCTAGAGACGATCCAATCTATTCACTGGAGATGGCAAAAGAAGGTCTTGTGAATGTATCAGGAGGCACAGATCAACTGCACAAAGAGGCAAGTACCCTGCACTTCCATTCATAGCCAAACAGAGTGATCTTTTGAGGAACCCCTTATGGAAAAGTTTTATAGAATGTAACAGAGCTGAAGCAATAGGATTCTATAGGAAGGTAATAGGGTTTTATAGAAGTTACTCTAAAAACCTATAAAAATTAATAAAGGATACTATAGGTTTTTGTGCTATTCTATATAATTCTAAAGCAGAGATATAATAGTCTCTTAAATTCTACAAAATGGTTAAAAATCCTATGGTATGGAAAGGTTATAGTTTTTCTGTTAGAAGACTTTTCAGTAAGGTGCTCCTTTTGTATCATGATCCTTCAGTGGTTCATGTTGTAAGAAATGGAAATATTTTCTTTTCATTGTTTTTGACCCGAAGGCTTATTTAATCTTTTGTCATTGTTGGACACTTTCCAAGAAGTCTTACACTTCAATTTTTCTGTAGTATTTTCTTACAAAATGAGTGTAAATTGAACAAACTTGAAATAAATGTGAAAATACTAAAGTCTGTATTAAGTCTTTACTCAAGCAAAATTCCCAGTGAAGTAAGGCGATTTACTTGAGTAAGATTTTGTCTCCTAAAGAGTAAAAATGTGAATAGAAATATCCTTCGGTGGAGATATCTGATGTCATTTGTTGACCACATATACCCTCCTATATATCTAATTTAATTCAACAGCTGCAGTGGTGACCATATTGCTATAATTACCAGAGATGTCGTGTCTGGAAAATAGTTTTCTTAAGATAGCATTGATGTCAAAGGGAAAAAATGTCAGTTTTTCAAAGTATTCCCTTTGGGGGTAATAATGTTGATCGTGACAACAACTTCGATAACAGTTTTTCACTGATATTTAAATTTCGGACTGGCAGAATACTTAATGAAGGTGTCTCATCGCATCTGCTTGGCAAATACTAGAAATCCACCAAACCAATTTGGTCTATCTCCTCAAGAACTGCTAATCATTTTCTCACGCAATTCATTGCTAACCTTAGAAATGTTTTTCCTTCAGTGGAAAAGCCATCAGAGGGAAATGATCAATCTAAAAATTGTTTTTTTTTTTAAATGTTTATCATAAACATTCATTTATTTATTTTTATGCTAGTTGACTAGAATATTGGAGAGAGGTTGGCAGCTCAACAATGCAACTCAAAGAACCATGAATGAGAGTCGACATTTGACTGTATTTATTGACACACTGCATACAACCATCAAAGGTAATGTGTCTGATTGTAAGCTATGGCAACTTACATTACTGAAATAAAAATGTATTCACTTTGTAAAACTGTGAGAACTGTTTGCAAAGAGAGGGTGTTTATGTTGTTTGTGTAAGGGATTCGTCTTATTTTGTCTCAGTGATTTGACTGAATTGTTTCCTTCCCATTTAGTACTTGCTGAAGTGGCTGCATCTCTAAATGAGACGCTGGCTCTGGATTTCCAGTTGTCAAACAGTACATCTCAGAGTCTGCAGGAAGATATCTCCACCATGCTGGAAGCAATGCGCAGAAGACATTTCATGCAGCAGGACCAAAATGTCACCACTGTACTAAAGTAAACCTACTGTCTTATTGATATTTCTCTATTCATGGACAATCTATCATTCGTGTAGGGATGTCTGAGAGAAAAAATGGTCCAGTGTCTCCTTAGTATTGGCAAAATTTTATGAAGTTCTGTCATGAGGGGAACTGGAAACTGAAATGCATGGCGTTGGCCATAGTTTAAATGGAGTCTCAATGCACAGCTGGGACCTGATCCAAAGACTCCCATTGATTTCAATGGGCTCCAGACCAGGGTCTTGATGCACATACTATGGAATTGTGTTACAGGGGAAAGTGTCTAATTGCTTTTGAGATAGATTTACTACCTCTGACCAAAGTTCTGCTCCCTCTTCCATAGTTTTCTAGGGCCTGAGGTGCAGCATGACTGGTGTTGCTCTGCTGTACTGGAGTGTGCATGATCAAATCTCTGAAACACATATAAGGATTCCATAATCCCTAAGCACCATCATGCCCAGTTCCACAGGGGTTCTTCCCACATTCAAACACAGCAGGATTCTTAGCACAGTCCAGGACAGGGACAGAGGTGGTTTGTATGCCATTGTGCAGCTCCACAGCTCACTGCCCCCCATAGTGGGATTACAGCAGAAACAGGAGTTACGGTAGCCTGAGGGCTGTAGTAATTTGTGTGTGTGTGTGTGTGTGTGTGTGTGTAGGGTGGGACATTTATTCTCCCTGTCTTCCAGTCAACCTCCTGTTGCAAGCCCAGCTGGGGAAGGAAATAGCCTTTTGCTGGTATGGATGTGCGTGTAGCATATATTTTATAGGTGAAACCTCAACATTTATTTTGAGCGTTCAGCTTTTATTCTAAGTCATAGCTTTGATTTCACATTGCTTTCTCCTTATTTGTTTCTCCTTTGAAGACAGTTTTAGATTCTTTGTTGCCAGAGTTGGGAAATCTAACCACCAAATTTTTCAGAATTTGGGTGTGGTTTTCAAAAATGCCCTTTATTGCTTTAACTCTGTTCCCATTGATGTCAATAAGAATTTGACCCTTGACTTTAATGGGTACAGAAGTAGACCAGTTCTGAGTGCTTTTGAATATCCCACCCTTTTATTTTAAAATATTTTGGATTAGGAAGAGTGTTTGTCTATGCTTGCCAGGGCTAATCTAAATGGAGAGTTAGTGCCCGGCAAGCTAGGGTGTAAATATAGAGTGCACTAGCGTGCTGTGCATGAACTGTCTGTGTGGACTCTGCTACTGCCCATTAGAAGTTCCCTAGTGCACTTGGACCTACTTCTGTGTCATATTCCCATTAAATAGTTATATTTTCATATGTTAATGTGAACGTAAGACCATAAGAATGGCCATACTGGGTCAGACCAAAGGTCCATCTAGCCCAGTATCTTGTCCTCTGACAGTGGTCAATGCTAGGTGCCCCAGAGGGAATGAACAGAACAGGTAAACATCAAGTGATCCATCCTCTGTCACCCATTCCCAGCTTCTGGCTAACAGAGGCTAGAGACACCATCCCTGCCCAATAATCATTGATGGGCCTATCCTCCATGAACTTATCTAGTTCTTTTTAGAACCCTGTTATAGTCTTGGCCTTCACAACATCCTCTGGCAAAGAGTTCCACCGACTGACTGTGCGTTGCGTGAAAAAATACTTCCTTTTGTTTGTTTAAAACCTGCTGCCTATTCATTTCATTTGGTGACCTCTAGTTCTTGTGTTGAGAAGGAGTAAATAACACTTCCTTATTTACTTTCTCCACACCAGTCATGATTTTATAGACTTCAGTCATATCCCTCCTTAGTCATCTCTTTTCCAAGCTGAAAAGTCCCAGACTCATTAATCTCTCCTCATACTGAAGCCATTCCATATGCCTAATAAATAAAATACAATATCTCTATTTATTTATTTTATTTCCTAGAACTGGAAGGGACCTTGAGGTCATTGAGTCCAGCCCCCTGCCTTCACTAGGCAAGACCAAGTACTGATTTTGCCCCAGATCCCTAAGGGGGCCCCCTGAAGGATTGAACTCACAACCCTGGGTTTAGCAGGCTAATGCTCAAACCAGTGAGCTATCCCTCCCCCTAATCATTTTTGTTGCCATTTTCTGAACCTTTTCCAATTCCAATATATATTTTTAGGCGACGGGGCGACCACATCTTCACAAAGTATTCAAGATGTGGGTGTACCATGGATTTATATATGTGATCCCCAAATAGTGTGGTTGCCAAGCATACTGTACTTTGCTCACCTGTCTCTCATGCTTGCCTTGCTCCTGTCTATTAATTTCTATAAGAGCCAGATGGCCATGAAAATGGACTACAAATAAAACCTGGTTATAGTTATAATGAATTAGGACTGGGAATAGCTTCCTGGCCTTATGAAAGTGTCTGAGAACACCCCATTACAAAATCTTTCTGACTTTTACAGCAGTTTGGGATGTTTATATAAGGCATTTGTAAGTTAACTTTTTCAATTGTAGGCTTTCAGTAGAAATTTCTGAAAGATCTTTGGTAAGTGTCCTTTCACACACTGAAGAAGAGATTTATGCTAGCAGCATGAGAGTTTGCTTTACAGAATTTATCATATTCTACAGCTACAAATTCAAAGCTAATTTTAAAAAGCAGTTTGACAGTGCATTTGTCAGGCAGCAGATAGTTACCCATGGATCTTGGTAAATGTTGTTTATGATGATATATCATTAAACAATATAACTTAAGCCTCTCTAAATTTGCTATATAAGACAAAATTCCTGAACTACAGTATAACCTTATTACAGTACACTCAAGTATTGGGGGAATACTGCCTTGTAAAATACTGCACTGTAGCTTCATTCTACCAATTCCTGTATTTTGTTATAATTTGAAACAATGGCTTTTGAGGGTATGGACTGTGGATCAATAGTATGAAAATATAAATGCGTATCCATCTTACACAAGAATTGCCGTTCAGGGTCACACCAATGGCACTTTAGGTTCAGTATCCTCCCTTTGATAGTGGGCAGTATCAAATGCTTCTGGGTAAAATACAAAAATCCTGGTAATGGATGATCATGGAATAATTGCAAGCAGTTAGCAGTTGGCTAATTCCCTGAGTTTGGGCTGTAGTTCCAAAATCACACCTAGCACCATTTTCTGAAGATAGGTACAATACTTACTTTCCTCTGGTGGGATAGTTGACTTTCATAAGAGATTGCTTTTTTTTTTTTTTAGCAGTTCAGCCGCTTTATTTTTAAATTCCTTCAGAAGCCTGGGGTATATCCCATTATGTCCTGCTGACTTATTGCTGCTCAGATTATCAGTATGTTCCAGTGCCTCCTCCTACACCCTTGGCATGTTGATCCTAGATTAAAAATGTTTAAACTACAAATGTCTGAGGTAGGACATGGAACCTTTCCAGATGCATGAAATCTATGCAGGCTTTCAAATCAAAGGTAACCCAAATGGAGCTTTTCAGCCAAATGCAGTCCAAAGGGTCCTCAAAAGTGGCTTACAGTACCCATTTCCCTGTAACTACCGGGCAAGGATGAAACTGATAAACCGCAAGGTTGTATTGTTTGCAAACGCAAACCAGCAATTTCTAGTCTTCTATCAGTCGTGAGACAAGTATAATAAATATTATTGTTGTAAGTATTTATTGTTGATGAAAAAAATTGGTATAAGGTTATGTGTAAGTTGGTTGCAATTGTTAGAGCTGCAAAGTTTATGTAATCCTGTTTTTTGTTCTTCCTTCCTTAAGAAAACATACCTAAATTTCTCTTCCTATTTTTATTTACTGTTTGCTCTCTGTTTATCAGTGCTGCAGAGAGGTTGCTGTTACGGATTCAGAAAGAGTATCTCAAACCCCAGCAGGAACTTGCAGAACTTAAAAAAGGTGCAAGCCATCTCTTAACAAACCACAACATCAGATTACAAGAAGCCCAGGACCTGGTGAATGAGGCTTGCACTAACACCAATGAAACCAACCGTCTGCTTTTTCTTATCTACAGCAACCTGGCAGAGTTAAATGTAAGATTGGAGATTCCACATTGTTGCATAATAAATATCAGATGCATAACATGTTTTAAATACCTCACTTTTCAGACTGAAATGAATCCATAGACTTTTCCAAATATTAATAGTTGTAATATTCTAGTAGACCAAATAGAAACCATGCAATGTGTTCAAAGTGGGAAGGGTTAAGTAGCAGATGAGTTCATCTGCACCAGCTGACATTACAGAGTACCATAAAACAATTGATTTATGCTACAGGATAAAAAGCTAAACATACAAGAAAACAAGGATCTTTCCATCATGCTAATTAAAGAAGGGAAAGTATTGATGGATGTTGCTGCTGCCCTTGCCACAGATGTAAAGAACTCTACCTCAGTAAGTTACTAAACTGTCTAACATTCATTTAATATAGTGAATTGCATTTGATTAATTGATAAAGGAAATAATTTCAATGTTTAGAATCTAGAGATCCATCGAGATGGACTGGTCCTATGGAATGCCAAACTAAGACATCATGTAGATGACCTGGTCATGCAGATGTCCACGAGGGGAGCACTTGATCTAGTCTACAGAGCAGAGGATCATGCAGCTGAATTTCAAAAACTTGCAGAAGCGCTAGATAGGTGAGCGCACCAAGATATATGATCTCAATAGAAGCTTCATCTAAATTACTGCCAGATTTAATTTAAATGGATAATAGGTTAGTCCGTTAAGGGAGCAGGTCGTTTTTTTTTTCATTTAAAACTGCAATAAATTTAATTACTTTTACTTTTCATGAAGTGACTGGTATTTTTATTAATGATGCAGAATAGGTTGATTTAGTCTTGCAATTCACATGAATGATCATTTGTAAAGTAATTAGTTTTTAAGTTAATAAATGTTCAGTGAATACTATGTGACCTAGCTTCTTTATATAGCTGTCAGTGGTAAAAAATACTCAAATGTTTAAGAAAGAAACATTATTTTTATCATGAAAAGGTTATGTCCATTATATAAATACTTTTTTGTCAACGTATTCAAGAACTCCATCAAAAAGCTATAATTGTTGTTAGGCTTCCATCTCATAACATCATAATCCTCAGAAATGGGCAGGTTACACCTTCAAGGTTACATATAGAAGCACTTTTAAAAACTTCCTTATATTCTCAGAGCTCATCCAATATCAACCCCAAGAGTTATTAGCTGGAAAGACTTTCTGATTATCGATATGAAAATAGATACCAGCTATCCCCATTTTCTTCTACAGTACAAGTTTTTAAAATGAAGCCAGGTCACAAAGCACAAGTGTATTGTAAGCCTGAAAGCAGAGAATTATGCTTGTAGCTATACTTGTACAACTCTATTCACTTCAGTGTGGCTGCACAACTGTAACCAGGTAGAATTTGATCCAGAATATATTTCAGTTCTATCCTGCCTGCTGTGTTGCTGTACATTGAATTTGTAGTCCCCTATTTCTGTTTTGTTTTTGTTTAGTGTGTGAGATCTGCTTTTTTAAATGGAAAATGTTACATTTGATCGTAAGGTTTTAAAAATGCAAAACACACTAAAGACAAAAAGTTTAAAAAAACAAAACAAAACTGAAGTAGGCCAGAACTTAAGCCAGAAAAAAATCAAGTGAAACACGTTGTGTAATGTGCTCATTCTTTCAAAATGCTGTATGTATTCTGAAAACATGTACATCTGATAACTCAAAACCTGGAGACATGCTGCCTGGTTAAGACACTTGCATAAAGGATGTATAATATTTTTCTACTGCAGTGGTCTCTCAAATGTAAGAAATGTATCTCTGAATGCAACAAATGCTGTCCATGCCCACTCCAGCATTACAAGTCTGATTGAAAGAACAAAAAATCTGGCAGATGATGCTTCTAGAGTTATAACTAACCCCTTGGACTCAGTAAGTATCCATGTTGGGATTTTAAGTTACCCTCTGCTTCTGATTCTTTTCTGAATACCTGTTTATATGCTGCTACCTCCCTGCAATCATTGAAATCTGTTTCCTTGTCTGACACTTCTGCAGCAGCCACTCTCTCACCATCTCACACACACCCTACCCTGCGTCAACCTCTTCCTCCGCACTCTTCTCACTCCTCTTCCACTTTAGAGCAGTGCTCCACTGGCAGGGCCGGCTCCAGGCACCAGCGGAGGAAGCACGTGCCTGGGGCGGCATTCCGTCCATTCTTGGGGCAGTACAGTTCGGGCCTTTTTTTTTTTTTTTTTTTTTCGCTTTGGCAGTTCGGGCGGCTTTTTTTTTTTTTTTGCTTGAGGCGGCAAAAATGGCCCTGTCCACTGGTTATTGTTTCCCTCCATGTATCCATCATCAGTTATTACTCTTAACTCATCTTCCATCCTGCCTGACACCTGACTCTCTTCCTCTTATCACAGCTTCCTATTCTTATCTTTTGATTACTTCAGCTTCAGGGCTCTGAAGTCTGAGTTGCCGATCTCCTCCCCTCTTCTCCTTGTGTGACCTTCATTTCTGGACCAGCTCCCCACTCACTCCCACTAACTTCACTAAACTCTGCTCCCGGTCCAATCTTTTAATATCAGAATTCTCTGTCTCTCTTTTTCTCTTCAAACACCAGCTTATTTAATTCAAAATGATCCTCTAGTCCCATACTTCCTGGCCTTTCTTAGATTTGCAGACCTCAAATACCCATCACGTCTCTACTTCAGTCAGTCCTTCCCTCAGCCCTTTTTTTTTTACCTCCATTGATTCATTTGTTGCTTTCCTCTGGTTCACCCTCTTGTCCAACCCTGACCCCTTTGCCCATCTCTGCCATCTCAAAGTTTATTCCACTTACACCTAACCCCAGCTCACACCCATCATAGATTTTTCCCCACTGCTTCCATACAGTTGAATACCTCAGGAGAAAGTTCCGTGACCACATGTATTTTCTCCACTGGATGTTTATTCTCTTTTCTTCTAGTTTTGCCATCTTCAATAATTTGTGCCAGATTCCCGGTTGTTGTTAAAACATCGGATTACCAAGACATGAACTTGACTGTTTTACTTTTATATTGTACTCTTTTCCCATACAACCGTCTTTATCTCTTTTCCTGTTTTTCTTCTCAATTGTAAGCTCTTTGGGGTTGTGCCTCATTTAGATTTAGAAAAAGCATAGCACATTGTGAGCACTACTGGAAACACGTAAATAATGTTCATCATGCTGAGATTCACCATAATTCACCGATTAATTATTTTTGTGTTATGTAGTCATACAGTTTGTGAAATTGGATTTTCTATTCACTCTTAGACAAATAATAGATTTTAAAAAGCAATAGATACTAGAATTTCTTTCAGTTGAACCTATTCTTTTCATATATAGTAAATATCAAATGTTGTTTGTTTTTTCAGCCAGAGCAATCTCTTGATTTTCTTGGGAAAGAAACTTTACAGCTTAGTTCTAAATTTCTAAATGAAACAAAAAATCTGAAGAGGAAAAATGAAGGTCAGTTTCATAGAATGTACAATCTTAATGGTACTTTGATAGCATTATTCCTGCACTGTTAACAAAGTTTTAATTTTTTTTTAAATGAACGTAAGTTAAAGTTAAACATTTTATATAGTCAGGTATATACAGTAAAAGAGTAAAACAATGTAACCCAGATAAATTTAGTTATTGTCCTATTTTGTTGGCAAATGAAGAAAGTAATTTTCCTTTGTGATTATTTAAAGTAAACCTTTTCCCTTCATCTCTTCTCTCATCGAAACTGATTGACCTGACCAAGAAGGACAACTCTGAGTAAATCTTCATGGACTTGTGATATAGTAACTGACGATGTGATCAATATGCAGTGTGAAGCATATACTGTACTCACATTGCACTTCTATGCATTTGCTGAAATACTTGTTCTGTTTAAGAAAACAAAAAAGCTCCCTTGGATCAATTATTGAATTTATTAAATATTTTTAAAATGTAGGGTTAGTCTGGACTGTATGGTCCTAACATTTGTATGTGCATAGAACAATCACAGTTATTTATTCCAACAGGCCTTGTGTCTAGATTGAATGGATTGAAAAAAAAAGTGGAAAAGATTCAGGAGAGTGCTCATAAAATTACTGACCAGCTTAATGATTCACTGCTGGCACTGCGAGCATTGTCTAATGGTAAGTGAAATGTATCTTGACACACATGTCCTTATTGCAATGCCATCTGATACAAACACAATATAATCCTTCCTGAAGTCCGATAGAGCAGCCTAGCAATAAATCAGACTGGAGGCTGATTTAGCCTCTTGTCTTAACAGGAATTTGAATTAGATGTTTTCCATTTATTTAATTAACATGGAAAACAGTGAAACTGCATTGTGATGTAAAGATTATAGCCTGTTTCTCCTCTCACACAGGTGTAAATAAGGAGTAACTCTGAAGGCAATGGAACTATATTGCTGCAAAACTGTACTGTGTGAAAAAGAGAATCAGGTCCTAAAATTCTTAATCAGCTTTAAATGGAAAAAACTGTACTGGAGATTAATTGTTTTGCTTTCCCATAACAACAGTCTAAAATGTTTAACAGTTTAAATGTTTGGTTTGCGGCTTGTTTAGGGTAAGCCCCTGGCGGGCTGTGAGACGCTTTGTTTACCTGAGCGTCCGCAGGTCAATGAGAGCTGTGGGAAGAGGCTTGGGCCGGGCCACTGCTTTCCGCAGTTCCCATTGTTCGGGAATGGCGAACCACAGCCGCTGGGAGCTGTGATAGGCAGGACCTGCAGATGCTCAGGTAAACAAAGCATCTCGCAGCCCGCCAGGGGCTTACCCTAAACAAGCTATGAACCAAGTTTGGGAACCCCTGCTCCATGGGATGATATTTTACATATAAGGGCTCAGCCAGAAAATAACTTTTTTCAGCCAATTTATAAATCTTTAAAAATGTAACTTCTGCCATCAATTATAATCATTATAAAGCTTTTAACATGTTGTTATAACAATACAGACTAAAATGCCAAGAATGATTCCTTTTTGTCAAGCCTGAAATATTTGTTATGGACCTGACCCTGCCGTCTCTACTTACATGACTCTGTTAAACCTCTAAGAAAAATTACTTTTCTGATAATTGGGATATATAAATAATCGTTAAATGTAAATATGTTTCAGATACCAGTGACAAAATTTTTGAAGCAAAAGAGCTGGCTGTGTCGGCTAACACAAGTGCTGTTGCTGGTTTAAGCCACATTGTGGATTTCAATCAGAAGCTGCTGAACACTTCTTCTGAATTGTCCAAGGTTAATGACACGTTGAGGAAAACCAATGAACTTATAATGGACTCCTCAAAAGCTGGTAAGTTAGCTGCTTCATTGCACAGTAGAAATGTCATTGCATGTAGAAATGATTCTAATATTTAAACTTAATTAGTATTAAAGTAAGGCTAGTGTGATGGACAAAGTTTCTGCCCGACTAAATAAAAATGCACTAGCTGTAAATTTCCTTTTTAAACAGAATACATAGAAATCACATAAGCTTTTTATATGTGTATATTTTTTCTCTCTGATGTTTAAAGCTACTGAAATAAATGACCCCAAATATACCATTTTGGCCAATGCAGTTCAGGAATGAATAATGAATTTCCCTCTCAACCTGTCTGAACGTCTCATTCTTATTTTGGCAGCAGCCTCAGCTGAAAGACAAGTTAAAGAAGTGGAAGCACAAGCCAATCTTTTATTTGACAGGCTGAAACCTCTGAAAATGTTGGAAGAGAACCTGAGCAGAAATCTGTCTGAAATTAAAGAGCTCATCAGTCAAGCCCGCAAACAGGCAGCATCTGTAAGTACATCTTTCCTGCAATTTCTAGCTTCAAGTTCATTGGTTTCCCTTGTGCCTCCTCAACAAAAAAATATTTTAAAGGCAAAAAGCCTTATACTCCTTCTTTAACCCACCCATCCTGTTGTTCTTTGGTGTAACAGAAGTGATTGGTGTTATCAATATCTCATATACTGCAATACTGAGGCATTTGGTGTGAGTTCGGACTTTGAGCTATGATCGCTTTGCCTCTGTGGTTTGTCAGAGCGCTGAGATTTTGTGGTTTTATTTCCCTGTTCTTTTTTTCCCCGTTGCCTCTTACTTTTAAGGGAGTATCTCCTTTAAAAATAATTCAATGCCATGTGCCAGAAAGAAAAGAGTTGTTTGTGTGAGCAATGGACAAATGAGGGGATAGAGCTGGCATTGTTTTTGTAGCGGGAGGGGGGGGTGCATCTCCAGGCTTTTGGAAGGGAGTTGGTGTGAGAGGCTGGAATGGATTTATCGGTGATATAAAGGATTATGATGAGATTCCTTGAATGAATCATAACGCAAGCATCAATTCTGTCAATAAGATTGTCAAACATATCTAACCAAATCCACATACTTAAACCCTTACTTTTTTTGTTTTTTGTTAGAAGCTGCTGCCCATACAAAATAGCCACATTTCAAATTAATACATTGGTCATTTTGAAACTTTGATCCACTTCAAAGTCACAAAAGCAATTAAACCACATTATGAACTATATCTTGTTATAATTAGAACACAAAGAGAGTTTTTGAAACCAGTAACATTTCCCCATACATTTGATTTAAGCCTGGGCATATTTTAAGGCAGAGGGAAATTTTAGATTTAAAAGACAAAAAATATCCAGGCTTTTGGTGCTTTCAATAAAACCCAGCATACACATGAATGCTTCTTTTTCACAATCTACTGATCATGGAAAGTTAATGAGCCTGGTATAGAACAATGGAAGTAGTATTTTCTGGTGTATCATAGACTACCGAGGTTTCTAAGGGAAAAAGGTGTAACTCTTATGAGTAAAATCCTTTCTTTCAGTTTTAAAGACTCATATTATTCCCTTGTAATCTTTATTTTTCTGAGAATTTGGTGAAGATAAGGGTTTTTATCATTGCAACTAATTTCTAGAGATAATATTGAATTGGGCATTGAAGATGAGCTATCCTGATGTCTTGCACCTCAGTCTGATTGATTTTGCTTTTACTAGAAATAGAGATGGGCTCGGGATCATGCAACTCTCAGATATGTGAGTCAACAGAACTACTAGAGTTAGCAGAGTGCCCAAGTGTTTGTAGCAATGAGCCCAATATTTGTAACAATGAGAATCTGAGTCAGAAATCTGCCATGTAAGTGCATCTTTATTAAATTAAACTTTTAAATGGCTCCTAAACAGATTTTCTAAAGAATTACTTAATTTTTTTTGCTAGTAATTTAAAATTCTGTCATTGCTATTTCTTGCAGATGCTTTGACTATTTGATTTTTAGCTATCTTGTTTTTGTCTCATTGTAAACCCCAAGGTTTGTTGTCTTTTGTTTATTTTTGTTACCCTGAGACCTTTCACATTTTCTCAAGACTTCCAGTCTTCTTTGTTATTAATAGAGTGTTTTTCCTCATATGTGCCCTCAAGCTCAAGATTTATTATTGGATGATGAATTTCTGGCTCTAAATCCCATGATTAGACCAGTAGGTTCTGAGGCACCTCTTTCTTCCCTATCCTATATAGTCTAAACCACTACTCTTTTTCAACTCATATCCAGCCAGTCAATAGTTGTGTGTGTTTGTAGCTAATCCTACTGACAAATATTTAGAATCATATGAAGTTGTCTCAACACATGGCTTGAATTTAGCTAGCCAAAGGCTAAATCTGTATTCCAGACATATGTGCTGTGTACACAGAGTATACCATTTTTTTTTTCCAGATTAAAGTTGCAATCTCAGCGGACAGAGATTGTATTCGTGCCTACTCACCCCAAATTTCTTCCACTAACTACAACATCTTAACATTAAATGTGAAAACAACTGAACCTGACAACCTCCTCTTCTACTTGGGTAGCAGTGGCAATGTAAGTTCAGTGTTGTGGAGATTCACTAAAAATGTTGCCTATCTCTGAATATATAATATATTTGACTTACATTCTTATTTGTACCAAGTAGCCAGGCTAGGGACTGGGCAGATGTATATGGGAGAAGGAGGGAAATGATCCCCTGTCCCAGACCATGGTAGGGCTGATGTAATCCCCACAGATCCTTGCATGCCACCCACTCTACCCTGCAGGAAAGAGGATAATAACAGAAGATCCAGCAATCCTGCCTTTTGCCCTCACTCTGCACCACACATGCACACAGTTCACTGGTTTTGGTGCCAGGGTCGTCCCCTGCTCTTACAGAGAAAGCAAGATTTGGCTCTGTTGGTCATATGTCGAGGCCCTTGCTCAATGTATGTGATAATACTTATACAAGATAAAGGTGATCTTGTGTACATTATCTTGCATGGAATCCTCCTTCCACAAGGTGGACTCACCATTTGTCAGGCACTTGAGCTGGGATCAGGCACGGCTCCCATGACAGCACAGTGTCAGTTCCCCACCATCCCAGTAGATGCATGGTTTGCATAGCTCCATACAATCCCTGGCAGTGCTTCATGTTCCTGTTATTTCTACATTGACCTTTTGAGGTCATTCCAGGTGTAAGAGAGGGGAGAAGGTAGAGGGAAAATAGACACATACCACTGGGATGAGTTTGCTGGCTCTACTGCAGGTGTTTCCTTCATTGGGCATAATTAAGGCTACATTTTAGTTACGGGTATTTTTATAAAAATTTACAGACAGGTCACGGGCAGTAAACAAAAATTCACGGCCTATGACCTGTCCATGACTTTTACGATATACCCCTGGAGGGGTGGGAAGCCCAGGTGCAGGGGTGGGGGATAGGTGGCTCCCTGGAAGCAGCCATATCCCCCTCACTCAGCTCCTAGGCAGAGGTGTGGCCAGGCAGCTCTGCGCGCTGCCTCCGCCCACAGCGCTGGCTTCGCAGCTCCCATTGGCTGGGAGCCAGGGCTACGTGGCCATGCCTCCACCTAGGAGTTGAGTGAGGGGATGTGGCTGCTTCTAGGGAGCCCCCCAGGTAGGCGCCACTCAGAGCTCACCTCACCCGTCCCATGCCCCAACCCCCTGTCCCCTCCCACACCAAACTCTGCCGCTGGGAGTGCGGCGCAGTGGCCTGAGACTGCCCCAGCAGCAGCCAGTGCGACTGGCGCAGGGGCTGCCTGAGCTGCCCCTGAGCCAGGCACACTGGCCGCAGCAAAGTCACGGAGGTCACAGAAAGTCATGGAATCCGTGACAAACTCACAGCCTTAGGCATGATTGGCTCATTGTAAAGATCCATGAAGGCAGGATATATAGGAAGAGTTTTAGAAACAGTTATGAGATTTTCATCCAGCTGGAAAGAAATTTATTAAACAAAACAAAATGACATACTCTATGTAATGCGCTGAAGCAAGAATCACCATTTTCCAGAGTGACTTCCTGGCAGTAGAGATGCGACGTGGTAAGGTGGCCTTCCTTTGGGATGTGGGATCAGGAGCAACAAGACTGGAATATCCAAATTTTCAAATTGATAACAACAAATGGCACAGAATACATATAACCAGGTAACAGAGGTTTTGATCATTCATTCATTATTTATTTATTTATATTGCCGTAGCACCTAGGAGTCCTATTGATAGCCCAGGACACCATTAATGTGAGTAACATAAATATTTTATTCTATAAAATGGATTAAAATGAAAGTTCAATTTCTGCTAGTAAATTCAAATGAATTTTTACCTAATGTGGAGGCGTGGTTTAGTGCAGCATAGAAGTGTACTGGCTACTTAGTTACCCAGTGCAAGAAGTAGTTCAGCAGTAAGTAGGGACCATGCACAGTAACTTCTGAAAGCGTTTTATCCATTTGTATTTGTGATTGTCAGGTTTGGGAAAACTGGTACATTGAACATAGAGGAAACGAGCTCTAATCAGAAGTCCTTAAGTAAAACTGCAACTGCTCCTGGGACAGCTACTGTACTGGATGTAAACAAATCAACACTAATGTTTGTTGGAGGACTTGGAGGGCAAATCAAGGTGAAAATCTGAAAATGCTATACTGTAAATGGTTTTTATCCTGTTAGAAATACTTTTTCAATTAGAAATAATCGCACCAATTAGATACTCTACAGAGATAATTGACCAAGAAATGTCAGGTGTGCTGTGCAAAAGGCAAGGGTGCAAAATGGTATCCAGAACTATCATCTCATTATAAAAATCCCCAGGAAACTGTGTTTAAAATGGTAATTCTGAAGTGCTGAGTGTGAGTGCGTAGGAGGTGTTAATTCATACTAAATAGTTTCCTTTCTCCTCTGTTTCTCCTTATGTCCTATCCTCCATGACTAGTTATAATTTGTCATTGTTATCCATGTAATTGAGTATAAATGGGTCAGGACTTCTAATTTTCTTTTTTACTTATTGCAAAACTCTTCCACAGCGATGTGAAGTCTGATTATTAATAATAATGCTAAAACATTTTTGTTGTTCTTCTGTTATGATTTTCCCTTAACATGAATTAGAACTGAATGGAGAAGTTTGCTGGAGCAGTTCCAAAGTATTTAACATTAAGTGTATTCATTTAATATGTTTTCTCTCTAATAGAAATCGTCTGCTGTTAAGGTGACTCATTTTAAAGGATGCATGGGAGAGGCATCCTTGAATGGAAAATCTATTGGTCTTTGGAACTACATTGAAAGAGAGGGCGCATGCAACGGATGCTTTGGAAGGTAGTGATTTGACCACTGTTTTCCTGAAAAGCATAGAGTGGGAGTGTCTGTATATAGTCATAACCTTTTATATATGTTTGTATGTTAGTTAAAAAGTGTGGTGCACTCATGTAAATTGCAGTACTGCATTGATTATTAGTGGAATTTTAAGGTGCATGCCAAATTTTAGTTACCACATGGTTTTTCAGTTCATGATATGGTTTTACAATTGATCACATGGCTCAACAACTTGCCACATATATTTTCACATTGGTTGTGTGTGTTTGTTTTAATTTGATTCTTTAACTTATCTTGTGGGGAAGAAGAGGACTTAGGTAGAAAGTGATCTAAGAGGACATTCGAGGTGGTGAGACAAGGAGGATCAGTTAGCTAAGAAATCTGGCATCCAGGGAAGAAAAAGGAAACTCAAGTATACCACACCAATGTTCTGAAGGCCTGTAAAGACCAAGAGGTACTCCTCATAACACCCTATCCACCTGAAGTAGGCCCTCAAGCACCAGTGACCCCAGAATCCCAAGCCATACCGATGGGGGAAGAGCTTCAACCAAAGCAGGAGGCCCAAATGCTGAAGCTAATTGAATCCTTCCATGCCATATTTTTAACCTTGCCATGTTGAACGGACTCACCTTGTGTATCATCACATAGCCATTGAACCAGGACAACAGGTCCATGAGAACCCGTGACCACTCCCATAAAAGATGTGGGACACAGTGGAAGAGGAAATACGGCATGCCACCTTCAGGCCCTTGAGAGTTCTGGACTCACTGTGAACCTGGCCACATGTAAAATGGCAAACCGGGAAGTTACATACTTCGATTACACTGTGGGGAAGGGCAAGTTATGAACACTAATTGGCAAAGTACAGGCCTTAGGAGCTTGCCTCATCTCAAAACAAAAAACAGAGACAATGCTTTTTGGACCCAGCAGGCTATTATAGATAACTCATACCTGACTTTGTCACAATTGCAGCACCCTTCACAGCCCTCGTGAGGGATACCAGTCCTAAGAAAATCATTTGTGTCAGGAACCAGTGCTTTTTCTATCCAGACTTTTCCAAAAACACTACAAACAGATGCTTCTGATGTCGGACTTGGAGCAGTCCTTTCCTAGGATGTTGAGGGAGAGGAACCACTGGTCTTCTATATAAGTAGAGAACTATTCCCATGGGAGGTAGCCTATTCAGTCATAGAAAAGGAAGCCTGAGCTGAGAAATGGGCGGTAGATGCCCTAAGATACTGTTTGCTGGGATACTCCTTTTTGTTAGTAACAGACCATCCTGTCTTTGCTGGTTGAACAACATGAAGAATGCCAACCCTGGAATTATGCAGTGGTAGCTTTCCTTACAGCCGTGTAGTTTTTAGGTACTTCACCAAGCTGGGAAGGCCGACCAAAACACAGAGATTTTTTTCACAAGAGGGTGGGGACCTAGGTGCAGAAGACAAGACCCGCGGAAGGGTATGCGATGGGGTATACAAACCCCATGCTGGAGAACAACGAATTAAGGAATAGTTTGGGGCCTTTTACTTGGCAGGGAATCCAGCAGGGGAAAACCCTGAATGCTCAAGAGTCCAAACTCCAAGTCCCTGGACTCAGGAGAAAGTACTGAAGCCGTTGCAGGCACCAAAAGACTTCCCCGAAATCAGACTTTCTTTTGTATATCCCCAAAAGGATGGACTGGAATATGTGACCTGGCTAGGGAGGAAGCTGAGCCACAAAAGCAGGGAAAGACCTCACAAGACAGAACTGTAATGGAAAAGGGATATATCCTGCCATATCCCTGCTTCACCAGTAGGTAACGCTGGTGGTCAGTGTACCATTTTGCAGGAGTGTTTTCTGCTTACATCTCTAAATGTTTGTATATCTAATAGGGTTGAAATGAAATAGGTTTGGCAACAATTTTTTGTAGAATGTCCCATTTAGAACCAGCAGAGGGTGTTGCATGATTATGTATAAAAATGTGGTTTTTAGAAGCATTGCAAGGAAAAAAGATAACAGAATATTTGCTTCAGAGTGGTAGCCGTGTTAGTCTGTATCCGCAAAAACAACGAGGAGTCCTTGTGGCACCTTAGAGACTAACAAATTTATTTGGGCATAAGCTTTCGTGGGCTAGAACCCAGTTCATCACATGCAATATTTGCTGTAATGTAAATGCATTTATGCAAGGAATTTGGAAAAGTGCATGCATTCTGTAAGTTTGAGAGTCAGAGTGGTAGCAATTAATTCTTTCCTTTGGGAACTGTAGTGTTTTTTCTTTTATAAAGAGTGGTAAAGACTGATTTTTCTATCTTGGGTAAATTCTCCCCCAAAGCTAAACTAGATATTCAGAGATTCAATAATAAAAGTGGCGCTTGGCTGGAATCCTTTAATTATTCATGACATACAAGATTCAAGTCTCCTTCTACGGTCTCACTTCCTAATTATATTGCTAGTGGCTTCCCCAACTGATTTCATTCTCCTAGGTTGCATATGAAATATTGTGTTTGGAAAAATGCAAATCTGTCCTGTGGTATTCAGCATTTCAGCAACTTCTTTTTTCATTTTTATAGCCCACAGGATGAAGACACTTCTTTCCATTTTGACGGCAGTGGATATTCAGTTGTGGAGAGGGCCCTCCGCTCCACTGTGACTCAGATAATCATGTTTTTCAGCACCTTCTCGCCTAATGGGCTCCTACTGTATCTTGCTTCTAATGGCACTGTAAGAAAACTGTTGAGATATTACATTGATCAAAATTGTATTTGGAAACTAATCTTGTAAAGGTTTGATTTTTTTCCCCATCTTTCTGCTTCTCTGTCTTGGAATCAATTATCATCTTGTATTGTGACATATATATCTTATATGATTTTGACCCCTGAGAATCTCTTTGAAGCAGTAGAATTAAAATATAAATATTCTCCGTGGAGTATTAGTCCATGATGATAATTCAAAATATGTTAAAAAAGGGTGGTAATCTAAGGAGATATTATCAAGAGGCCCAAACTCAACAAAGGAAATGTATATCTGACATTTATTATTGAAACCTGCCTCAGCAAATGGGATAACCAATCCTGATGGTGGGTCAGACCACCCTGAATAGTAATGGGGTAAAAACAAAAGGAATCCAAACACGGGGATATCCTTCCAGAGTATTATTACCAGGGATCCGAGTTTTCCCATGATAAAAACCTTAAAATTCTCCCATTAAAGAACATAAAAATCCATGTTTTTCTGTGACTGAAATGAAATGGGTCACTGGGGCTTGGGCTGTCTGTCCCAGATGGCAGTAGTAAAAACTAGATTCACTGTAAAAATGCAGATTTACACGTTTTTCCGTGGCAAACAGATTTCTAGGATTCCTGATTGTTGCTAACTTAAGTTGTTAGTATTATTACTATTATTATTAAAATGGTATTAAAGAGATTAGATTTTCTGAACATAGGAAAAGTAGGTGCCCTGAGTACAAGATATTTTGGATACATTAGTCACTTGCAGTTTTTTATAAGGATATTCCAAGACCTTCGAAGTATTCTTTATTACATATTTCTTTTTACTCAGTGTATCTGTATATTTTTTTCTGCAGAGAGATTTCTTGTCCCTAGAGCTCGTTGATGGCAAAGTTAGATTAACTGTTGATCTTGGTTCAGGACCTCTTACGCTTACAACCGAAAATCGTTACAATAATGGAACATGGTACAAAATCTCATTCAGTCGTAACAAGAAGCAAGGTAGGACACAGACTGAAAAGTAAATGTTTATGATTTTACAAATAAGTGTCTGAAGTAGTCATTAGGAATGTCACCATTCCATGCCAGTTTTGTCTGGTTATTCCCAATGCACATTCATTCTTTGACAGCCATTTTTGTGGTGCTCTCTTGTTGAAAGTAATTGCAATGCCAGTTTGTTGCGTGACATATGAGCACTCTGATGCATGAATGAAGCTTGGCCTCGATATTATTCCCTTTATTCATTTTTTTTTTTTATGTGTAATGTGTAGGAAGAAAGGAAAGCACATTTAAATAGTCTTTAAACACTGGAACACTGTTATCTTTTTCATAGTCAATTGTTTCCTATAACAGCCTCATTATAAGTGCACAAGAGGAGTCCATAAGGGTTAATAGCAGACCTTTTTCTCTGACCTGTCATTAGCTCTACATCCCATCCCTGTCTTGATTGATATTCAGTATTCTATGCATTGCAGTCCAGCTCTTTGGGTCAGGGACCATCGTTTTGTTCAGTGTTTGTGCAGCGCTGAGCACAATGGGGTTCTAGTCCATGACAACTTCTAGGTGCTACTGTAATAATAATAATAATAATATTAATAATTAATAATACAAAAACATAAAGCTGTGGCTTAGGGTGGCTAAATTTGCATTTGTGTTTGTAAAGAGAAACTGATACAGTCAGATGGCATGCAAGTTAACAAAGGTACTATCCAAGATATCTCTCAGCATGGTCTCTATAAATACATTGGAAACGGGGAACTGTTGAAGTTACAACATGAGGAAGTTAAAGAAAGAAGTGAGGAAAGAATATTACAGACAGATAAGAACCTTTCTTAGGATAAAACTCACATAGAAGAATTTAATCCGAGCCTTTAATATGTGGGTGATTCCAGTAGTACCATACACTGCCAGAGCAATCAAGTGGAATCAAGAGAAGAAAACATTTGACATCCAAACAAGAAAGCTCCTGGTGATGCACAGAGTAATGAATCAAGAGTCAAGAGGTGGGTAGGATGTACATCTGATGATATGATGGAGAAAAAGGTTTTGCTACAGACAATGAAAAATAACAGCAAATTATATGAGGAATCAACCAAAGTGAAGATCCTCTGATCACAAGAATAAGCAATAGCTGAGCATGTGTCCCAGCGCAAGAAAGCATAAAAGAAAAGAGAAAGCAAATTGCCCAAGAAAGACTTGAAAGAGTTACACAGAAATCAGTGCACAGAGAGTGATGGAGAGAGATCGAACCCATTAGTGATCAAATATTAGCAAACTCATGGCTTGTAGCAGGTGTGACAGTGTGACAACTTCCTGCAGTATCCTGGACAAACCTTACTGAATTAAGTTAAACTTAGTTTAAGTATTTTAGGAGCTCAGTGTATTAAAAATGTAAATGTAAATATTTATGTGTTACTGTGGGATTGTATGTAACTTGTCTGGGAGACATGACTAATGGGAAGTGGAAGTGTTATATGCTTCAAAGGATTCTTTTAAACAAAGGGCTAAGACAAACATCTGTGAGTTGGGCAGGCTTCCTAGGAAATACTTGGAAGGAGGTGAATGAAAAAGCCTAAATCTGGACTGGATCTTTTGAAGCTTTATCAAGGGGAGTGGTCCGTTGTCTCTGAATTACCTATTCCCAAGATCAAAAGGCTCAAACAGCCTAAAGGAGTAACTCACAGATTCATGAGCGTGCTTGTTCTGAGCTAACAGCTGATGAACTTGTGACCACAGAAAAACCTCTTGGTGGGTGTCAATGGGCTCCCATTTCCTCTCCAGGAAAACCCTGGCTGGTAAACCCTCTGGGTGAATTAATCAGCACACAGGTTCACCAAGGTACCTTCACCACATGTGTTTGTCTCTTTCTTAAGCTCCGGGTACAATACAACCAGATAGCCTCAGTTATGAAGAGCCCCTTCCTGCTCCTTGATTTAGCCTTTTCAACTTTCTGCTTTCCTTCCTGGGTTCTCCAGTTGGTGATCTAATCACCTCATTAACTCGTCAGGCTACCAGCCCGTGTCAGTGCTCTGTTCCACCTTAGTCACACCCAGAGCCCCAGGTATTCTAAGTGACCAGGGTGCTGACTTTCATAGAGCGTAGTTTGAAGCAAGACTGTCACAGGCCTGTTCTACACTACAGAATTAGAAGAGTAAGCGTAAGGCAGCATATGTTGACCTATCTCTGTAAGTGTCTACACTAAGATGTAGTTCTCATCATGTAACTCGCCCACTACGCTGACTTAACTTTGCCTCTGAGAGAGGCATAGCGCTTAAGTCAATGTAGGTAGGTCAACACGGGTAGGCCAGTGTAGACATTACATTGCTTGAACTCTTGCCGCCTTTCAGAAACTGTTCCACAATGCCCTACACTGGCAGTTAAATCAGTGCAAACGCTCCTGTCAGGGACGCATACCTCCGACACAAGGAGCGTAGTGTGGACGGGTAAAACCGATTCAATTACAGCAGTGGCTGTACATCAGTGTAACTTAAGTTGACTTAATTTTGTAGTGTAGACTTGCCACAGTTGGGTTTGAAGGACTGTTCACTGGCCAGGGCTAGGGTGATCTCTGATAAGCTTATTAGTATGTGTGTGGGTTCTGCTATTGTTTTAATGCGTTTTCTCTTTAATGCCTTCACTTTAGGAATAAATTCACCTGCTTAGAAAGAGCTGTGTGGTAACTTAATTGTGGCAATTACACAATTACTCAGGAGAATAGGAAAACGGGCCTGCTAGCACAGTCTAACTTTGCTCTGGAATTCACAGGATAGGCAGGGAGCTGTGCAACCTGGAAATAGCCTGGCCAGGAGGGAGAGAGACGTGGTCTCTGCTCAAGAGAGGGGCCGGTTGGGGATGTAGGTGCAGTTTCCCTGAACTGTAGTAAAAGGATACTTCAAGAGACTGACAGAGAGCCTCATTATAAATGTACCCTTAAGGGTTAATTGCATTGGAAACAACATTAACCGACATAACTACTCTCCAAACTGCAGAATATGTTCCAAACAGGATGAGACGATGCCACATGTGTTGTGCTCCTGCAAGAGCTGGGAGGGAATATATGACCAGACACAGTGAGATCACCAACTGGCTTCATTGGAGCCTTTGAGCCAAATAACAGATTTAAATGAACCATCTGGTATTATGCCCACCACATTGAAAGAGCTCTAGAGAATGAAGAGGTTAAGATTCTGGCAATTTTCACAGACCAAACGGTGCAGGCAAAGAGGCTGGACACAGTTTTTGTAGAAAAGACAAACAAGAACATAGCAATTGATATTGCCATACTAGCAGCCAGAAACATAAAAAAAAAAAAAACAAGAAGAAAAGATGGTGAAGTATGAAGAGCTCTGCCATGAAGTGGAACAATTATGGAAGAGTAGAACAAAGAGTAGAACGATCACTGTGAATACTGGAGTACTTGGAGCAATCCCTAAGGGTACGAATGAACTATTCAAGAACACATTAGGATACGAGACATCATGATCAGTGACCTCCAGAAGACAGCGCTCTTAGGCATTGTGAGAATGTTAAGGAAAGCCAAAGGAGAACAAGTGCATTTGAGCACCTAAAATGCAGGAATTCTGTGGAGGGTTTAGCAAAACTCCTAACTACCCAAACCTACGGAGTCGATTTGTGGTCAGGATTTATTGGTGACTCATAGGGATAAATTTTAGACAATAGCTTTTCCCTTTTGTGAAGGTGTGGGGGAGCAGGGCCCCCACTTCTGTTAATTTATAATGTCCTCCTCTCCCCCCCGTCCCCCAGTTTGTAGCACATGCGGGGTTTTCTTAGTAAAACAAACAGCCAAAAGAAAGGTCCTCTCCCCTCTTTTTCCCTTAGAGAGGGAAATCTGTATGAAAACAAAGAAAGGCAAAGATGGCCTGGCAATCAGGCAGTCTTTCTGGATTCAACCCTTTTGGCTTACTCTGTCAACATATTTATTGCCTTTTAATGGGGTCAATCTCTGGCCCTTCCTCTTGGGACATACTGCTTTGTAGTTGGGCTGTGCAGTTTTGGGAGTGGTGAGGCCTGCTGCTGTCTCCCTCTCCGCTGTCAGCAGTCTCTGAGGCAGAGCAGCCCTTCTCCTGTTCACCGCTCCTTCCTGTGGGGCAGTTTTCCCTTTTTAAACTCCACCCACTCCAGCATTGCAATGCCCCTTGTTGGTGTTGAACAGGGCAGAAGAGCTTGTTAGTCTCCTCCCCAGAAGAGTGAGGGCGTGTCCATTCACAGAGGGGCTATTTTGTTTTAAATCCCCATGATCTCATTAAGGTTAAGATTTTGTCATGGGTGTTTTTAATAAAAGTCCCAGACAGGACGCAGGCAATAAACAAAAATTCAAGGAAACCAGTGACCTGTCTGTGCGGGGAGGACTACAGTGGGAACCCCACCAGGGGCTGATTGCTGGCCAGTGCTCCAGTCCTGCCGCTGCTCCTGCGGTGGTGGTTGACCCAGCCTGGCCGTTGCTCTACCCCTGGGGCTGCTTTAGAACCAGCCGCTGCTTTGGCCCTAGGGGCTGACCTGTCACTGGCTACTGCTATGGCCCCAGCCTCTGCTCTGGCCCTGGCTGCTGCTCCATCTCCGGCGGCCCTGGGCCACTGCTCTGGTGTCCCCAGGCCACTGCTTGAGTTGCTGCCCAGGTCACTGCTTTGGGCCACTGCTCCAGACAGCGGCTCTGGCCCCTGCGGGCTGACCCAGTGGCCGCTGGCCACTGCTTCTGCGGCCCAGAGCCACTGCTTCTGCAGCGGCAGCCTGTTGTTCCTGCAGCTTTGGGCCACTGCTCCTGCAGTGGGGGCTGACCACCAGCCGCTGCTCCAGGCCTGCTGCTGCTCCTGGGCAGGGCTGACAGCTGCTCCAGCCCTGCCACTGCAGTGGGCTGTAGCTGAAGAAGTCATGGAGGGCCATTAAAGTAATGGAATCCGTGACCGCTGTGACAGAATCATATCCTTATTTATTATACATAGATACTTTTCTGTTGGTTTCTCCAAGATCTGTTTGGTTTTGGTAAAAGAACTGGCTAGCTTATCTAAAATCTTGAGAGTAAAATAGATTCAACTTTTATAATGAAAAAATGGCTATACGTGTATTTGTTTTACTTGGGAAATTATTGTACATTTCATACAAAAATATTACCACGCTAGAAAATCATGTCTTAGTGTTTTTATCCACTGATCTGTACTTCCTTTCTTTGCAGGAGTTTTAGCTGTCATGGATGCATATAATCTTAATTATAAAGAAACCAAACAAGGAGAATCCCCTGGGGTAGCCTCAGACCTCAATCGCTCAGATAAGGACCCAATTTACATTGGTGGACTGCCAAGATCTAGGGCTGTGAGGTACAGAGTTCGTTCTTCCTTCTTGTTTCTTCCCTCTGCTTACGTGTTTGTAAGTATTGGGGAGGATCTTCAGCTTGTATAAATTTATAGTTCCATTGAAGTTACTAAGTTATGACAGTTTACCCCAGCTGAGGATCTGGCCATTACTCATTATTATTAATTATTTTCATCAGTGGATCTCAAAGTGCTTTACAAAGGGAGGTAAGCATCATTGTCACCATTTTACTGATGGGGAAACTGAAGCAGAGGGGTGACCTTACTGCCCCAAAGTTACAAACAGACCAACTCTCCTGAGTCCCAGTCCAGTGCTCTATCTAGACCACACTACCTAATTAGAACCACTAAGTGCCAGGGATCAACTGACCCATCTACAAGATGTAGTCCATGCTGATGTCTTTATACTTTAAAGTGTCTTTATACTTTATACCTCTTATTTAAATAACAATTGTCATTACTCCAGTGCTGTTTATAATGTTTAAGGTTTTAAAATACCATATAGATAGAGTTGTGAGGGCCTTGTTTCTTTTTAAAATAGCCAGATCAGTCTATATGTTACTGAAGTGTAAAATAAAAGCAAATAAAACCATAGTCTGAACGCATGTAAATTTTATGTAGACACCATGGTTTCCAACTAGTGTTAATGGAAAAAACCCCGTTCTTCAGCATACATTTTAAAAAATCTTAAAATGGAATTTTTGCAACTCCGTCTCAGTACTTGGACTAGAGGCAGACCAAAAATAACATATCCCAATAGGAGCCATTTAAAAAAAAATAATTTGTGGATGTCTCCAGTTTACAACATATGCTTTCTCTATTACACACCCACACTGGTCAATTCTTCAAGCTGCTTCAATTCAGCCTGAAGATAATGGCTCTAAAGTCTATACCTGATTTTTCCTGCAAATGAGGTAGTTTGATTTTTATATGGCATCTCTGTGCCTGGATAATTAGTGCCCACAGTTGAACCCCTAGGAAGGCACAATGAGCCAGTCCAAGTTAGACCAGGTCTTAGATTGTTCTAACTTGCACCAGAGAACAATTTATTCCCGGGACAGCTCTAATAAGAAGGAATGGGTGGGATAGGTGGAATAGAGTGCCTTTACCTCCTCCCTCACTGAGCTGTGTCATTGCAGCTGAGGATTTACCAACACCCCTCTGCCTCCCCCCCCAGCTTTGGAAATGAGTCATACTTTGGTTTTGCAGTGCATTGCTGTACATTTGAGTGTTTCAGCTTTTAGTGCTGTCTCCTCTAGATTTGGTAGTTCAGATAAGATTTAATGTACGTTGTGCAGCTACATTTTGGCTCAATTTTGCTCCTATTAAAAACAATGAGAAAACTAACCCTGACTTTAAAGAGAAGGATCAGCCCTTTAAATCAATCTCTTCTTTTCCTGTTAAATAATGTAACTTTACATTTTCCCGAATAAATCCCAATTTAAATTATTAAACCAGTGTTTTGTTTTTACCGTGGAAACTATTTTTTTTCTTTCAGGAAAGGGCTTAACAGCAGAACATATGTGGGATGCATTAAGAACCTGGAAATATCCCGCTCTACCTTTGACTTGCTAAAAAACTCGTATGGTGTGAGAAAAGGCTGCATACTGGAGGTAGGAAACTCTGGCAGCTCTGCTGGGTTGTTATACTCTGATTATTGCTGTGTATTAAACAATGCATCAGTGTTTTGTGATTAAATGTAGAGAGTAGAAGTGTATTGATTTATTGATAAATTATCAATTAGTCCACTATTGGTATTGTTCTTTCGCACTGGACATCTCATAGGGGACAAAAGCTATCATTTATTTCTCTGCTTTTGCAAAACAGCCTATCCGTAGTGTTAGCATCTTGAATGATGGCTACATTGAGTTGCTACCTAAGTCCCTGTCTCCAGAATCAGAACTGATGGTAACTTTTGCTACTAAGAACAGTAGCGGCATCATCTTGGCTGGTCTCAGCAAAGGAATGGAGAAGCGACGACGCAGACAAGCACATTTGGTTGGTACTAACTGATTTTAAACCTGAAATACTTTTAAACAACTTTGCTTCAACATGTCTTAGCACCTGTTTAGTTTAAGAATATAAACTGGATAGCAATGCTAGAAAAAAATCCACTGGGGCGTGAGTAGGAAGTTTTTCTCAAGCAAATGACATCCACTCTTTCAGAATGTAAACTTTCATTACAAATTAAAAAAATATATCTAGCCCTGATGGTTGCAAAGAAAGTCTTCCAAATATGGGCCAAACATAAACCAATGCAGTGGCGTGTTCCTGATTCTGCAGACAGACAACTCCAATATCTCTGCTGCTGCTCATGGTTTTGCAGAATTGTGGCAGAGTGAAAACTGACCAGAGCATTGTTGATTTTGCTGCTGCTATGTGGACAGGTTGAAATTGAAAAGAATCAGGTCAGTTTCACCCTACTACTACTGAGAAAAGCTATGAACAGCAACAGAGGCAGGCAGTGGGGAGGAAGACCCAGACACAGAGATTGGGTAGGAAGTAGAGTAGTGAAGGCACTCCAGACATCTGATTTTAGTAGCCAGGAGGCTGGTAGAAGGGTAGGATAGTAGAGACCCACTCAGCCTACAACATTCAAGAGGCTCTGGAATGAGAGGGAGAACAGAGGGAGAGACAATGTTCCTTTCCCTTTCCAGCAGGAGGTGGTGGTTGTTGGATTCAAATTTATCAAACATCTGCTATCTGGAGGCTGGTATGAAAGATGTCCCAAGCAGCGTCCAAGGACAGCATCCCAGCTTCCTTTAGCACTATCATATGGGGATATAAAGGGATTGGGTTTTTACCTGAGCTTTTACCATGGACAGGGGGACTCCCAGCTTTCATGTCTCTTTAGTTAGAAGGCTTAGTTCTCTAACTGTTATCTGTTCTCATTCACTGTCATGAGTGTTACCATGTTTGACTTGCAAACATTGCAGGGGCCAGTTTATGTGTTTTGGTATTTTATTTTTGAACTGTTTCCATTGAAATTTAAAAAATAAACAAAACAAATAAAATAAATGATGGATGTTTTCTTTTGGTTGTGGAGTTCATCAAAGTTTGTCTATAACACCTAAATTTGGTGGCAGATTTGACCAAATCACCCTTTTAAGTATTATTTATAGGGTATGAAAGAAAACAGAGTTGCAGTAAAAAAATTAATTGAATGATTAAATCTCCACAGCCCTTCTTTTCCATCATGCTGATTGATGGTCATCTTGCAGTGCATATTAATGCAGGAGACAGAGCAAGTACTAGAAAAATCATCCTCCAGCCTGCTAATGGAACATACAGCGATGGGCAAGAACATTCTGTCATCCTGATCCGGAATAAGAGGTACATGTGACTGTGAACAGTACCACTTGTTTAATTACTGTATGTCATTGTCAGTTCACCGTGTTCCCTGAAGAACTGACTTAGCTAGCTCATTTCAGTGGAACAATCAGGGTTGTATGTTTCTGTTGTTAATGGAGGAGTCCTGATTTATATGGTAATTGCATACAGCCAGTGATTAAGTTGTGCATGAAAGCTCCCTTGAAAGCTTTAGACAGTCTGGACCACCTGAGTAAAATGTACTAAATATTGCTAGAAAAAGTAGACAGTTAATTGACTATTTATTTATTTGACTAAGAAATATTCATGTCCAATTTACTCCTGTAACTGGATTAGTTGTCACATTTATAAAGCTGCTCAACAAATCCATCCTACTAAATAATAAAATATTCTTCAAAGAACCTCTTTAGCTGTAAATGGTGTAGGTGGATTATCAAAATCACTGAATCTTTACATAGGCATGGGAACTAGGGTGTGTGTGTGGGGGGGTGCTGCACTTACGCGGGGCTCTGCTCTTGGCCCCGCACCCAGGGTCCTGGCTGCCGGCCCTGCACCCAGGGTTCTGCTCCCAGCCCCGCACACGGGGTCCCGGCTGCCGGCCCCATGCCGGGGGCTCTGCTCCCAGCCCCAGCGCTAGGGGACGGGAGAGGGGTGCAGACGGGAGTAAGGGGGGCATGAGGTAAAAAATGTGGGGACCAGTGTTTTGCTGGCTTTCAGCACCCCCACTATAAAAATGTTCCAGAGTCACTGAATCTTTATTTCTTAGCACATGGCATTACTGAAGTTGAAATTGAAGTTCCTTTTGAATGATTTTCCGCTTCACCCTTTCAGGATGATAATAGTACAAGTGGATGAAAGTAATCCTGCAGAACTGAGACTTGGCTTGTCGGCAGAAATGAGCCCCATGAATATTTCCAACTTCTACGCTGGTGGGGTTCCAGCAGGAGAGGGCATTTCTGGGTTCAAGATGACAGGATCTTTTTACGGCTGTATTAGAAATCTGATCTTTAACATGCAGTAAGTCAGAGTGAATGGCAGCACTCTTTTGGAGAATGGAACTGCAGGCCTGTGCATTATAAAATATAAACTGTTGCTTTTGACTATAAGATCTCCAGCGCATGGACCATATCTAATTCCTTTTTTGTACTGTGGGCAAGCATAATGCCAGCACTCTGTAATAAATAGTAAAATGCAAAAGAGATTAGTATCAAACTTGCATCAATGAGTATTGCTGGCCACATTTTCAGATATTCAGTCAGACTCAAAAGTGCCTTTAGTGCATACAGATACATTGCACAAAACACATTGTTGGGTTCCGAGTGATCTGATTTGCATGCACAGATAAGATAATTGGCCAAGAAAACTGTTGCATGAATATTGTTGTGTAGAATTAGAGGATACTCTTTAATGATTTTCTCCCACTGTGGTTAACCCTTTTGAAACATTTTCCACTGATGTGCAAGTCTTCACCCATTGACAAGTGGGTAAGTTCTTGTAAAGTACTTCCATCTACTCAGAGCCCTCTCTTTTGTAAATCCAGGCTTCTGGATTTCACCACTGCCGTGAGGTACGAGCATGTGGATATGGACAGCTGCTTGCTTTCAGAGAAGCCTAAACCTGCCATACAAGCAGAAGATATTGAGATTCAACCAGAACTGCAGCCTTTGCCAATTCCTCTGCGGCCTCTTACCAATTTTGAGAGAGTACATACTACAAACTTAGTGCATGCTGCCCCTGTCGGCAAAGTGAGTATTGAGGGGGGAGCAAGGTCTATCCTAGCTGAGTTTTTGTTAACCCCAAATACAGAGCCATATGCTTACTTCCCTTCTTGAAAAGATGGTTTGTAAGGGAAAAAGCAATGGTATATCATACTATACCTCTGTACAGCAGTCACTTCTGGGCCTTACACCTGGAAGGCCAGGAGGAAGGGAAGTTGGCAGTTAAGCATGCCAATGATCAGCCACCTGTACACTTGCAACTGAGGAGTTCTGCATAAAAAAAGTGGGATACAGCCCTCAAGGCAGGTGAAGTTAGAGAGTAGTTGCTATTCTTGGCGTGTTCTCCTGCCAAAGTGGATCTGTGCTGAGATTTGCAGTGCAAATTAAAGTTGATTGAATCAATGTTATGTCACCATGAAAAACTCAGTGGTCATGTGCATACAGTTGCTAGCCCCTGCGGTGCTTTCATTGCTGAGGAGCAAGCCCAGACCATTGTGGAGGCACAGGATCAATAATCGTATCACAGTCTTTCCCTGTGAGTCGTGGGTCTATGTGTAGTTCGCACAATACCCGTGTGTGCTGCATTCCCAAGAACATGATGCAGCATTACTTTTCTCTTTCTGGAGCTGTACATCTTTATGACTGAGTGTTTCCTGAGTGTCTGGTAATCATTTTTATTTGGGAGGGAGACATAGGTTTTGTGGCTTTTATACCACAGGCCTATAAAAAGAAATGTTGAGCCGTCTGAGACCTGCAGTATAATTTTGTTTCATGCTCTGATTCAGAGCTATTGATGCTCTGAATATATGAGACTATCTCCACCAAGAGTAGCTAAGGAATTTCACACCAAAATTCTACTCTGACCTCCCCGTGACAAAGGCTGAGAGACTAATGAATAAGTAAACTGGAAGTAAATTAATAAATCAAAAGCTATAACACCTAACTAGCGGAGACTTTTGTGTTAGTGCTGTGAAGCATGGTCTAGTCATTATAACTAGTTTCCTTTGTGCCTGCCAAATGTCCCAACCATCTGAGAGGTCAGGCGATTGCTATTACAGTACTAGTCACATTTTTCCAGTGTGGCAGTTGCACACGGAGCAAACAGCACAGTTAGGTCGCCATAAAAGAGTGCTATTTAAGCAACAAAATATTTTAATACCTCTTGTGGAATATTCTCTTTAATGAGGCTCTTTCATTAACAGGGACAGTGTGCACAGGATTCAATACCAGATCATGTTCCCGGTGCCCACCAGTTTGGCCTTGCTAAAGGGAGCCACATAGTACTGCTTTTTAATCAGTCTACCGTCAGAAGGAAGTAGGTATATCTTGAATTACACATGACACATAGTCTTGCATTTAGGTGCATAAAAGAGAACAATCTCGATGAAGGAGTGGGGTAGCAGGGTTTCTCCCCAAACCCAGCGTCAGACCTTGCCTCTGCCTTAGTTTCTTTCCTCTGCCATTATCAACTAAAGCACCACACCTGGTGGATTGTAACTATGCTACTCTCCCAGGATCTTCTTTATTAACCTAAATTAATAGTTTAACTCAAAATCAGAGTCTCCCAGACTTCCTCTTCAGGCATAGCAGTCCTTTGTGCCCCTTGTGGGCTTCTAAATCTCTCACAGGGTTTTCCTCCCCCCCCCCCCAAAAAAATATTCCAGCCAGGTCTTATTCCAGAAACTTCTTCCCCAATTCCCTCTGGATCCCCTGCAGGAGCCCTCTTCTGCACTCACTCCTCCGACCACCTGCCCTGAGAGCTAAGGAGAGTCCCCCTGCTCAGTTTTTCCACCAGTAAGCTGGTTTCCAGCCTTCCCACCCGGCTCTTATATACACTCCCTAGATATCTGTCTATGTGCTAAGAAGCATCTCCCTGATCTTTTCAGTCTCTCCCTGAGCTCAGGCTTCTCTATATATCCCAGCAGGCCTGGCTATGAGTCACAGGCTTCCACCAGGTTAGCCCAGGGCTCATTTCCTTCACCTGGAGAGGTGGGCGGAGCCTTTCACAAGGTGCAGCTGAATCCAATCCCCTTAAAAGAGCCCACTCACCCGTGACAAGCTGTTTGTGTGTTTCTGATATATGGTATTACTTTTTATTGTGGAATCTCTATTGGTCATGCTTTCAAACATCTATAGTGGGTTATCATTTGCTTTGGTCCTTTTTAAACCAATAACTTTTAGTCTTAAGGGAAGTTTTCTATCTCTATAAAACAAGGATTTGAAAAATATTCTATTTTTATTGTCTAGACTTTCTATCCAGCTGAATCTGAGAACCTATGCCTCTAGTGGCCTGATTTACTACCTGGCTCACCAGAACCAGATTGATTATGCAGCCCTTCAGCTTCATGGGGGACAACTCTATTTCTTATTTGATCTTGGGAAAGGAAAAGCAGTAGCCTTTCACCCGGCTGCCATCAGTGATGGCAAATGGCACACGGTAGGTACCCAAGAGACTTGAACTCTCCTGCAATCAATTTTGCTTGCCTTAGCCACACATTAGCGTGAGTGTTTGCATGCAGGACTTGGCCACTGTTCTGAAATAATTCAAATACCTGAATAATGAACTTTCCTTTTTTTATTCTTATTAACGGTGAAGTGAGTCCTGCACCTCGTAGCCTATAAAGTACTTCAGCTTATTCAGAGACAATTACTTAACAAAAAGAGGGGTAATAAGCCAAAGCTGCAATCATCCCTTCTATGGGAAAATCCTTCAGAGTGGCCTGGAAACTCTGAGTTTACCCACATGGAGTTGTAAGGATTAGGGCTACTCAGGGCTGGAGTACACCGAACCCCTAAGGTGCCAGTAACATGCACTATGTAACTTGTACCATGATTTGGAGGCAAACATTGTAGGTGCTTCAACAGCTAGGCCTTCTGGTGCTAGCCCTAGTGGAGCCGAATAATCACCCAGACATGTGGTTAAGGGAAAGGGGTATTTAACTAGGTTGGGAAGGAAAGGGAAAGGTTGCAAATACCATAGGTACAGAGGCTTAAACAGCTACAGTTCAAAGAGAACAGTAGCAGTTCTTGTTAGAGCCCTGGGACAGTCCAGTCAAGTCAGGGATCTTCATGCCTAGTGCCTGGGTCTCTCTCCAGTCCAGTCTCTATTCAAGCAAATAGGAGCTTGCAGATTTCCAGGCCAGGCTCAGTTAGTGTCTCTCATTGGGACCTTGCTGCACTGGCTCCCTGCCCAGCCATTGTTGCTCCCCCATAAGCCCTACACAGATCTACGACCAGCTATAGTGTCTGGCAGACACAGCTTGTTCCACACACGGCTCTGCCCACAGTTCCTGGGGGGGGTCCTATCTGCACCCAGCTTCTCTGCAGATCCTTGCAAGTCGTTGCTGCTTCCCAAAGATGCCTAGTCATTTCCTCGTTCAGGGTCCTTCCTCCTACCTGGCCACGAGGAAGGGGATGTGCAGTGGGTAGGGAGTTGATAGGAAATGTAGTCCCTACTTAGCAGGTTCATCACAGAATTTTCTGCAGATTCCTCCATCAAGGGGCAGGGGTTGGTGCAATGTAGAGAAAGCGCATGTGTTGGCCACAGATGTCAGAGAATCCAGTGGAGATTCCTTGTATCTCTATACCTTGCCTCTCTCTCTGGTTCCCTGCCAGCAGAGGTCCACTGGACCCCTTTGTCTCTGAGAGGCTCCTCCCTTTGTGAGGAGGTTGGGTTCCACGCTGCACTGGAGCTACACACAAAGGTTAGGACTAACTCTGTCAGCATTAAATTTAGCGTGAATTTTCCTTGAGTCTGGTGAGGAAGACAATATACATCTCATTAGTCCTTGCCCTTCTTCTCCGTGCCTGGAGACCTGAGGGGGCTTCTGTGGGGATGGGTGGCATAGAGGTGCCACCTTCCACATCCAGCCTGGGAATCCTCAGAATATTGTCTTGCATGCCTAATACAAGTAGAGCAACAAACAACATAAGCTACCACACAAAGAAAGCAAAGATGAGCTACAGTCAGAGACCCCACAGATGAGCTCTAGTGTATATTGAGAGGCAGAATATTCCAGAATTATGGTCCCCAACAGCAGTTTTGAAGCTGCCTTAAATATAACAAAAATAGACTAGTTATTTTATTCAATGCATTAAATACTAATAGTAAGACCTTGAAATGCACTCGCAGGACAATAGGCAATCAGTGCAGGCCATGGAGTGTTTGAGTGTCAGTTATTTGGGGATGAAGCGGTAATGCTGTTGCGTTCTGAAATAACCTCAACTTGTGGATGACTTCTAAGAGTAACTCCAAATACAGCATGCTAACGCAATCTAGGCTCTGAAATCATCTTCAGAAATGGATCTTGCCCACTCTTATTGTGGTCAGCAGGTTGATACAAACTTTGCTATTTCTTTTAGGTAAAGACAGAGTATGTTAAACGAAAAGGCATAATCACCGTCGATGGACAGGAATCTGCAACAGTTAATGCTCTGGGAGATGGTAACACGTTGGATGTGGAGGGGAAGCTCTATCTGGGAGGGCTTCCTTTAGATTATACAGCTAGAAATATTGGAAATGTAAGATTTCTTTTGAAAATATCTTTGTTAAGAATGTATAAGAGATAACCCAAATGGTTCATAGCATAAGCTAAGCCCCAACTATCTGGGGTTAGGAAGCATAATTTTCCAGTACAGGTTTCTTTCACCTTTCTCTATAGCATCTGGTACTGGTCACTGACTGGGATAGGATACTGGACTAGATGGTCTGTTATCTATGGCAATTCTGCCTCCCTGTGTATTGTAACTTCACACTTACCTCTTCCATAATTGGACTTACTGTATACAGGCTAACAAAGTTGTTAACACATTGACTCTGTAATTTAATCAAAACAATGGTTAGAAATACTAGTGATTTTCATAATAACGTACTGAAGCAAATTCAAGCGCCTTTAATTTATGGGCTTGTTCTCTGTTCCCGATAATGGCAATGGCAAACCCCTCATTTATTTGCATCAGAGCAGGAGTAGGCCCCTCAAGCATGTGTCTTTGACTATTAGCATTTCTAGGCTGTTTTCTGTTTTGATAAACTCTTATCTATTTTTACTGCTGTAAGGCATCATATACATTTGCGGCACTTTATAAATAATTATGTTGGTGCTTTAAATCCCTGAATGTTCTCTTCAGAGAATCCTTAATTTACAGTGATGTCAGACATTGCTGTGAAAGATCAGCCTGCAGTTTGCCTAGGGTGACCAGACAGCAAGTGTGAAAAATCAGGACATTGGGTGGGACATAATAGGACCCTATATAAGAAAAAGACCCAAAAATCGGGACTGTCCCTATAAAATCGAGACATCTGGTCACCCTAAATTTGCCTTATGTATTAACTGTTATATCTCACTATGCTTAGGTCACTCACAGTATCCCTGCATGCATTGGCAGTGTGATGATTAACAACAAGCAACTCGACAAAGAGAGCCCTGTCTCCATCCTTGCTGTGAATAAATGTTATGCAACAGCACAGGAAGGCACTTTCTTTGATGGAAGCGGGTTTGCTGCTCTAGGTAAGTGTCATTAATAGAATCAATAGCTTATTGAATTAGTGCTCATGAAAACTCATCAATTTTATGTCTAGATGCAACGAACATAATTAAATGACACTTCATTCAACTATTGTGTATTCTGGGTATCTATTTCTAACTGACTTCTTCCCCCTTTATGTCCAAGACTGCCCCCTGCCCACTTGCTAATGATCTGGCAGTCTGCAAAGGAGTCTCTGACACAAGTAAAAGACCTAACTCTTCTCCAGCTGAGAAAAGAAGCAGTGCTCTGTGTGTGTGTGTGTGTGTGTGTGTGTGTGTGTGTGTGTGTGTGTGTGTAAGAGTTTAAACTGGTGTAATTTAAAGGCTGAGGAATCAGAAGGTATAAGGGAGTGAATTTGAAAAAGGGTAGGACTCACTTTTCACTTTTCCCATAGATGCTGGAACTGGGGCTGCTGCCATACCTCCTGGCTTGAAGTGGTTTCCATCATATACAAGGTTTACAGTTTGGTTCAATGGCTCTCAGCACCCCCACTATACAAATTGTTCCAGCACCTCTGACTTTTTCTGTTTCCTCAACATATTGAACTACACCAATGTAAACTCCCTTAGATCTCCTTAAGCCCAGTGTACTGATGTAAGAGTCTAAATGCGTGAAAGGGAACTTCATTGCATGTAAGGGAATTTTAACTCTCACCACTTTACACATAGTTTTTGAATTTGGATTATAGTCTACAAACAGCTTTCCAGAGCCTCAGCAAAAACCCTGTCCATTCAGGGTAATTAACATGCCTATTAATGATTACATGTACTATTGATTACTTGTCACAGTTCAGGGCAACTGCACTTGTATTCCCCCTCCATGCAATGGCACCCACTCTTAGGGTACGTCTGCACTGCACTCTCCTTACACCAGTTTATAGAGTATAAATACTGCATGCCCCCCTAGCATGGGTACAAATAGCAGGATAGATGGTGAGGCACTGCTTAGGGGAGTAAAGACATGCTTAAACCCTGTGGATAGGTACCCTATACATCTCTCTACACACCCACGCAGTGCTGTTCTTAGCAGTATGGTGTCCTGTGCCACACCACTGATGGGAATCTTTCCTCACTGCAGGGAAAGGCTCAGGCAGTGGGGAAAGGCTTGTTGCTGCTGGAGCTTTTCCATGCTGTCTGCTTGCTGCCAGTCTTTCGTAAACAGTTTAATTGCGCCCAGTGATAAGTTACCAAACGATTTTCTCTAAGCAAACACATTTATTCTTAGGGTAAAAGCATTATAGAAAAATAACATATTAAAAATAATAAAGAACCTACACACACACACACACACACACACACACACACACACACACACACACACACACACAAAGAAGTTTACCAGAGATCACTCCCACCATTTCCATAAGGATTCTGGCCTGTGTCAGTCCTTCGAACCCTTCCCTAAGGATTGGGACCCTCCCTTTGGACAGAGTGTTCTGTCTTTCTGCATCAGAAAGAAGGCCTTGCATCAGTTTAAACTCTGGCTTTTTATTCAAAGGTCTTTTCTTTGTCTGTTGGCCTCTGGAGAATCCACTTTGAACTAGTATAGGCAAGCCTGCCACAGGAGTTGGTGCCTCTCTGGGGGTGTTTCAACCTTAGAGAATTTGCCCACTGTTCTTAGTCTGGAGGGGCTGTGGTTACCCTACCCCATGGAATTGCATACTTAAACTCAGTACAAGACAAAGATATTGCAGAACATTGCCATATCGGTCACATGCCTAATCTTTTACTTTATGCTTATCATTTATTTTTCAGTGAAAGAAGGTTATAAAGTCCGATCTGATGTGAACGTTACATTTGAGTTCCGCACCATGGCTATGAATGGAGTTCTTCTTGGAATCAGTAGCGCTAAAGTAGATGCCATTGGACTGGAGATTGTGAATGGCAAGGTGGGTTGCATAGGGAAGTTGAATTTAGGGTTAGTTCTCCAAGGCTTGTGCAAAATGGGAAAGTCGGGCGTGCTGAGCATTACATCAGTAATAAGTGATGAAACCAAAAGACCAGAAGACAATGTGATAGAAACAAAGATGTTGCTGTGATTCATAAATATAACATGTAATCTGGGGCAAACTTTTGGTCACAAGGAAGGTGGTTTCACATCATGATGTTCACCACAATGTGAAGCAGCACAGGGACTCCTCATCCTATAATTACTGACCATAGTACTTATGTCAGCCTGAAGAGTTTGTGCTTTCCTTTCTAGTTGGACTAGCTACTATACTGTGTATGTTGTTTGCTGGACCAGCAATACCTTTCATATATGTCGGTACTCTTTCCAATTAAGCTAAACTTGCCCTTACTCAAGAACGCTCTTGCAGAAAGTATTTAGCTGCTGTGTCTTAGCAAGAATTTTGTTAGCATAGGTTGAAAGTCCTATTGTTATTCTGAGATGAGAAATTGTCAGGAAATGGAATGAGTCACCATTCAATCATTTTCTTTTAAAGTGAGACTGAAGAGCTTGGAGGAAAGTATATATAAGAAAGTTGGCTTTAGTTTCCCTGTTTCTTTTGCTAGAAGTCTTATTTATTTATAAAGCTAATTTATAAATCCCATCAATTTAATTTTACTTAGGAAAAGAAAATAGTACAAGATTTAGTCTCCTTTTTGGCGACAGTTAAAACAAAGGAGAACTGTAAATCTCTAAAACAGGATTAATGTAAACTGATGAGGCCTTTTAAATTGAATTAAAAACAAATTCTGTGATTACTTTTCAAATATAAATTATATTTTTGAATTATATTTTTTTCTGGACAAAGCTAAAAGCTAACAACGTTTATTTAAAACTTTTCAGTGAGTCTGCCTAATGATACTTCAGCAGTGAAGAGAAGCATAAGCCAGCTCAGAATAATAGAGCCCAAAGAAAACACAATGGCTGTTTGAACCAAGCCATCTCATAAGCACTAGTGTAATTTACAGGAAATGTTTTTCCATTAAGTGTTTTTTTTTTTTTTAATGGAGGTGGAGGCTTTTATGCCTTTATCTGAGACATGGGGGCTGGTGGGAGTGTCCACCACTATTTCCCCCCCCATGCATACCCTCATCCTTAAGGTTTCATGTCCCAACTATCATCTCTTCAATTGTATTGGAATGGACACTTAGTGAACATACGGGAAAGCGGTAGCATTACCAAAGTATTGTTAGGTTTTTGAGAGTCCCAAAGCTAGTGGGAAAAGTGGGGACTTGCAGGGAAGAATCAGGGGATATGTATATAAAAACATCTCTTAATTTAAATAGATTAAAAAGAGAAAAAATCGCCAACTACAAAAATGACCTAATTTAAGGAGTTATCTGCTAATTTGCACCATGAATAAATAAGTAGTCTAAGCTCACTGCACGAGCTAGGCTTCTGCCTCCTCATGTTAATCCCAATAGTGCCCAGGCTCTCTTGAGAGGGAGCCTGTGGCTGTTCAGCTCAGCCCTCTCTGTACATCAGGAAATTTCTCATTATCTGCTACCCAGACAATTTAAAAGCTTCCTCATCCAAGAAAAAAGAACCAACTTACATGTAATGCCGTTGACTAGGGAGCTCATCACCCTATTACAATGGAATAACAATTCCTTATCCCACACTCCAATTTATCCATTTGCCGACATTGCTCCCAACAAAAATTGCTTATCTAAATATTGAAGATTTCCTAGAGCTGTCTATGCCTGAAGTCAAGAGTTCCTACCTTTTTTACGGGTACAAAAATGCCCAGCTGCTAGCCAGGCCTCCATTATAGGGAACTGCAATCTTTATGGTTACTACTCCGGGTAATTAACTGTGTTCCGGGTCTCACTGGTCATTATGATTCAGAAAGCTACACAGAAAGTATCTTGCAGCAATCAGTACATAGTTGCCCACTTCCCCTGTACAAAATAAATACATTGCTTTTAAATACATTGCTTTTAAATATTTCCCCCAATTTGCCCTTGTTTGGGGGTAATATTTACATGTTTGAGCGTCAAACACAAAAAAGATGTTTTTTAATCTGTTTAAACAAGAAAAGAAAAATGAAAAAGAAATAGAACCGTACATTCATACATATGTATCCACACACACATTGGCACTGACCTAGTGGTTTCCCATCCTATACATAACTGCTGCCCTATTGAAGCAATTACTGGACATGATGGTCTTAGTACTCCAGTGTAAATCAGGTGTAATGCCTATTAAGTCAGTGGAAGTACACTGGTGTAGAAGAACCAGTCCCCATATTCATAGCAAACATTTCTATCCCAAATAAAGAATGCCTAACGTGTTGAATGTATCCTGGTTAGGTTTAGAAAATATTTTAATAAGGATTAAACTCCATCTATTAAATTGATTGTTGTGCTTTGGTTAATCGTCAGTCATTTATTTAAAAAAAAAAAGAACTCTTCGCAGCAGCATGAATGTGCTTTGATTCAGTCAAATTGCTCCACATGTGCTTACTGTCTGTGTCATTATTGGCATCTGGTTATTTGTTCAGGTTTTGTTCCATGTCAACAATGGAGCTGGCAGAATAACAGCCACATATGAACCACGAGGTGCAAATAGCTTATGTGATGGAAAGTGGCACAAGCTTCAAGCAAACAAAAGCAAACATCGCATTGCTCTGATGATTGATGGGAATTTGGTTCAGGCTGATAATCCCCACATCCAGTCAACATCTGCAGATACAAACAATCCCATTTATGTTGGAGGCTATCCAGGTATGTACGGTAGTATTTCTCTCTCACTAAATAGCTAACTAGGCAGTTCACAAACTGCATAGTCCATAATAATTTAGTGAATGTAATGTGAGATCACAGCTATGCTAAGAGCCTATTAACTTTTTTGAGTTTCCGGAATTTACTTTGTTGAGGATGGGTTAACTCCGGTCATGAAAAATTGATTCTGGCAGAAATTCTTTTAATATGGATTTATTGAACTAGATCAATTGAACTTGGCACAAGAAGGTATACATTTACACGTCCCTGCCAAGTCTCAACCCTAACACTGGAGGAGAGTTGTACCTTTTGAAATACTTCCCTCCCTTGGGGTTTCCATGGAATGGGGCCACTTTTCAATCTGAGATGACACAGGATCCTCACTTGCGGAGCATCTTGTGAGGGTGTGCTGTATTAACGGGCATATCAAGGCATTCCCCCTTGCCCCACCATCTGTGTAGGCATTTATACCACACTCACCCCCACTTGTGGCCATGCTACATGGCTAGGACGATGCATTATGAGGCTGTGCTTGTCCTCTGAGATCCCTCCCTCTCTGCAGTGGAGGGCAGGTTGCCAACTACTTGGTGTGACACTTTCTCTGGGCGCCCGGAGAGAGTGGGTGACCTTGTTACCGCTCTGCCTTAGTAAGAGAGAGACTTGCTGATGCTAAGCTGAATGACAGCTCCCCGTAATTCCCATTTGTTAGGCACCCCAGACAGATTTCTCAGGAGTCTGCCAGCCCTTACTTTGCCTTGCAGGTAAAGCTTGGTACACCCCAGAGCCCGAGCCCCCTTGAAGAATGCTCCTCCTTGGTATCCAGCCCCTTCACTGGACACTCACAGTAATTACCAAGTCTGCTGCCTCCAAAGAGACAGTGTACACACTAGGTTACACACCAGCATTCACACTTTGCTTAATGTTACAGCACTGAGACAAACTTGTTTATCAACTCTGCCTGGTTACTTGGTTTAAACGTATTTTTAATACACACATGCAACTCTTGCATTACACCCGCATGTAAATCTCACAGTGCTTATGATTAAGGCTGCGCGTCTGTCACAGAAGTCACAGATTCCATGACTTTCCGTGACCTTCATGACTTCTGCAGCTGCTGGTGCTGGCTCAGGGGCTGCCTGAGCGGGGGCAGCCCCTGGGCCAGCAGCAGCAGTTTGGGTGTGTGGGAGGGGGCTCAGGGCTAGGGGCAGGGGGTTGGAGGCCCTTACCTTGGGGTGGAGGGCTCCCACTGGCATGACCCTGCAGCTTCTAGGTGGCGGAGAGGCCCGGGGGAGCTCCGCGCTGCCTGTGCCCACAGGCTCCGCCCCCGCAGCTCCCATTGGCTGCAGTTCCTGGCCAATGGGAGCTGCAGCAGCCAGCGCTTGTGTCCCTCCACTGCCTAGGAGCTGCAGGGATGCAGAGCCTGGTAGGGAGCCCCTGCCAGCCCCGCCTCCCCTCCCCCCCTTACATGACATTTTTGATAGATAAATACTATGACAAGAATGTGTTAGATGTAGTGAGTTAGGAGTTGCCCTTACAAGACCGTGACACCTTTACAGTTGGAACTGAGGTGGTCATACTTGCGTCTGTGAAGGACTGTTTCTACAGGCCAAGATAGACACCGGGTGTAAATTTATCTCTAAGTCTCATTTGCTCTGCACAATTTCCTTTTTCATATAAATATTTATTGCCATTAAATTATAATGCCAAGAAAAATAGAGTTTAGTGCTCTTAAGATTAAACTGTACTGTAGGCCATAATTTGGGTTAGGCCAAATTTTGCATTGAATTTATCCATTAAAAAGATTACATTTGTAACATCAGAAAATTGGCTACTTTGCAAGCAGGGTGAATATATTTATTTGTAGCTTTTTAATACCTTATACTTCTATTGAGCCTGAATAGATGTCAGACGATGATGAATTATTAAACAAAGTGGGAAATGCCCACGTAAATTGATCTCTGAAACAGTAGTTATTATTAGAACAGATAGGCCTGTGACAGGTTGGACCCCTTTGTCGTCCATTGGAAAAACACTGGCATTCCAACAGGGGTTGGGGGGTTCCAGTACCATAGAATCATAGAATATCAGGACTGGAAGGGACCTCAGGAGATCATCTAGTCCACCTTGCTGCTCAAAGCAGGACCAATCCCCAGATAGTTTTGCCCCAGATCTCTAAATGGCTCCCTCTCAAGGATTGAACTCACAACCCTGAATTTATCAGGCCAATGCTCAAAGCACTGAGCTATCCCTCCCCTCCAGGTGGCTCAGTCACATGTCTCCGGGCAGGGTCGTAGCAGCCAATACTTGTAGGCTATCTTGAGCGTCCACAGGAAGACTAAACTCTTCCACAGTCCTTTGTTGTCTTGCTGATGGGCCATCAGCCCTGTCTGGCTTTGCATTGTTGTACTGAAGGGCTAGTTGTGTGTGACACCCAAAATAGCACATCTGAAATATAGATACACGGTCAATAGTCCTAACTTCAGATACAGAAATGAGACGGGAATACGAACTGGATAATCACATTCAGTAAATCATAACCTTTCCAATGATATCTTACATGAGCCATCTTACACAAAGTATATGTTATGCCATATCCATATTTCCATAAAGAATAGGGAGTGTAAGGTCACTAGGCCTATTTGTTATGAAGAGTTTTGATTGATGAAATCTACAGAGCAAATATGACTTTTAAGCATTTGGAAAGCTTTAGGAATAATACTTTGCACTTGTACAGAACCATGTGTGTTAGAGCTCAAGATAGTTTACAGCTATTAATGAATGACTCCATCAAGCATGGCTACTGCTTGATCTCCTAGGATTCCTTGGAAGGTTTTATGGGGTTATGTTTGTTTAAATGGTGCTAATGCAATAGTAATTGTTCCTCTAGCAACATTCCTCTTGGAAATATGTATCATAGGTGCAGAGAAGGGAGAAATTCACCCACCATAGTGCTGCAGAAAGCATTCAGTGCACTGTTTCACCTCTTGCATCATGCAATAGAGCTGGTCTCTGTAAACTGTTCCATGTAGTTCAGCATGAAGGGATGGACTGGGGGAGTGACTAAGGCCAAGGAGGACAAGGTTATGCAGATCTAGCAGCTGCAATGTCCTGGTAGAAGATATACTGGGCTCCAAACCAGCTTGTTCTGTAATAGTGATTGTGGCATGGCTATCGCCTCCCTTCCCGCGGGCTGAGGTGGTTTCTTTCCCCTACTGCTGACTGGATTGCCCGTCTAGTTTGGCTGGTGCAAACCATGTGGCAGTTTTTGAAAACTATAAGCCTGAGCATGCAAGCAAAGAGCACTTCCTGAGTTGTCTGAGCATCCTCAACTCCCCCTGATGCTGGGGGAATCTGGTGCTCTGCTGGCCCTATTTTTATGTCCAATGATTTTTATTAATAACTTCTAAGCCTGGCACTTGCTAGCATTCTTCACATGCAACTTCCGTCCCCTTCCAATAGAAGCAGATTCTAGGTATTTCATGTTTTCTTTTTCAGCTGATTTGAAGCAAAATTGTCTGACAAGCAAGAGCTCGTTTCATGGGTGTTTGAGAAACCTTAAGCTGATTAAGGGCCAACAGGTAGAATCCTATGACTTCAACCAAGCCTTTGACCTGCGTGGCGTGTTTCCTCATTCGTGCCCTGGGGCTGAGCACTAAACTTCAGAGAAGGATTTTGGGATCGAGATGGGTTTTTAAATTTCTTAATGAAGAGGTGATTTTTTTTTATGAGAACCCCAGGGGTCTGTTACTTTCCAACTCAGGACAAATATGTTTTAGAAGAAGTTCTGTGCTTATATTTTTTAACTAAAACTGTTTTATACAACCAATACCTCTGCTAAAATGTTAACAGCATTAATTGGGTATTTTTTCTTTTTTGGAAACTTTATTAATCAGTGTTTACAAGGCGTGTTCTGTTTGCTTGACAGTATTTCGTTGTATTTTATATTGGTCTTTTATAATAAAAATAAATTTGGACCAATATTCATTGTATTATTTCATGTGGTGTAGTAGTTGTACATTTTAATTGTAAGAAAAGAACCAGCTACTATGACGTGCAATACACAAGAAGATACAGTCATCCAGCAGAAGGCACAGGAAGCTAATGGCATAATTGTGACGATATAAAGCAAATAATGCTAGTATATAGAGTGCGACTTAACAGATGACTGGAATCCTCCTATTTATGTTTTCTCTTTCATATTTGTTTTCTCTGTTAGCTTTTATTCCATTCCATTTTGCTCAATACCAAACATTTAAGGTTCCTGCCATCCCTTAGTCAGTATAGAAGGGGAGTTATAGATTGGCTGAAATGTCACATGGTCAGTCGGTGCACAGGCAGCAACTGCATGGTGTGGAGAAACGTGCACCATACTGTGCATGGTAAACCAGACACCTCATTTCCCATGCCAAAGGGAACAGAGACTAGGTTCTGCATTTCAGGCAATGGTGTTGAATACTAATCCACATTGAACAGCACAGCAGCTATTTCCTTTGGAAGCCAGTGTTGGGGTTGGGGGTCCATATGGTGCCTTGCAACTCCGCAGATCTTAGGCTGCTGAGTAAGTCTGTACTTTTTGAGTGGCCCTCTCACACCTATGGTTTGCCTAGTACTTTGCTTATGTGTTGAAGCAATGGGACCTAAGCTGATGTTTTTGGGATACCTATTCACACTAACCTAAGCAGAGAGAACCAATTAATTTCACTGACTAGATCACTGAACAGTCATCAGATGGTAATGACTTGTGATTCCCAGGATCATGGGCTTTGCTCTCAACCATGGATCTACTGTAGATATGCAAGCTTCTTTATTATGTAACTCTCCTTTGTATTGTTTAAAAAAAATCTTTGTTTGCCTTCTAACATTTTGTTTGGATTTCTCCTTATTCATTTTGGGCCTAATTCTGCCACTTATTTAAACGTTGGTGAAAGCCTGACTCTACTGAAGTCAATGGCCAGTGAGGCCAGGATTTCAGCCTGTTAGCAATATCTTACTCCCTAGGTAGTCCAATGGGACAGTTGTGGAGCAGAGCAAGAGTCGGCAACCTTTGGCAACTGCTGGCAGGCCGTGAGACATTTTGTTTAGATTGACCGTCTGTGGGCATGGCTCCCCCTGCAGCTCTCAGTGGCTGTGGTTCACCATTCCCGGCCAATAGGAGCTGCGGGAAGCAGTGGCCAGCATGTCCCGGTGGCCCGTGCCACTTCCCGCAGCTCCCACTGGCCGGGAACGGCGAACTGCAGCCACTGGGAACTGTGGGGGGCTGTGCCTATGGATGGTCAACATAAACAAAATGTCTCGTGGCCCGCCAGGAGATTACCCTGATAGGCCATGTGGCAAAGGTTGCCGACCCCTGGAGTAGAATATTTCTGTACTTTAGAAAGGGTGGCAGAATCAGGCCCTTTATTATTGTACTAAATTTGTCCATGTAGTTCTCTAAGTGCCCTCACAAAAGGGCTGCTTTTAAAATAAAATTGACTCGTTTCCCAAAATCCTGAATCACCCATTTCCCAGGTAACCATGTATTAAAAATGCAGTGAGAATTTTTCTGAGAGGGTTAGTTTACATTGTTTTTATTTTTGTCATGGATAAAATACAATGTACATGTTCTACATTACAAATACACTACTATTCAGAGAATGGAATTTATTGTAACAAAACAGTCAACATTCTAACAAGGAGAGGTAAGGAAAAATATACATACAAACATTTGATTCACCTAATGGCATCATATTATTTTCCAAGGGAATGACCTATTATGGAAAACTGCCAAAAAAAAAAAAAAATCTGAAACAGTTAGGGTTTCTAAAAACTGATCTCTTACCTAACATTCAAACCCCTCATGATTCACTACAGTTGTTTTGAATCTGACCAGATATAAGATCAAAGAGTGAGGCAACATGTCTGGCGTACAATTTCTTTCTTAGCAAGAAATACGTCATCCTGTTTTTTAAAACTGGCTGATTTCCAGATCTTGCCCACTGAAGGGAAACATTGTTAACGCAGCAACATCAAAGGCTGCGAGGCAAGTAGAAGTAGGCAATGCTACTACTAAGGAAGCTTTTGGAATAAAATGCTTCTAAGCCAGAATATTTTTCCTGGTAAATGCACTGAGGTAGTTTACAGTGTATATACACATTATAAAGACATTAGCAATATGAAAAGGAGTGGGATTGTTCCAATATGTTTCTAATAACTACTTCTTACATGCCTATAGCTAGTGTGTTGATGTAGAAAATGATCTTTTTGCAGCCCATGGAGCATGTAAACACTAAAGCATCTCTGGAGGTTGTTGAATAGGTTCTACTCCTAAACATGTTCAGGCCCTTATTAATATTTCACTGCACAATTCTGTTACCTAACAAACCAACATGTAACAACTTTGAATGAAACTGCTGCTAACTGAAGCAGAAATCCAAAAACCTAAGCCAACCTTTTCAAACTGGTAGGCCTAATGTCAAGACCACATGTTTGAACATTTTGGCTGTAATATTTATTTTCCTGTTAGCCAATGTGGCCAATGTAAAACTTGTAACATAAGTAACAACAATAACTTTCAATAAATATGACTTAGGTAATTAGTTCCTTCTCTCCTTCATGTCAATAGGAATTTTAATTTTTAATTCAATGACAGCAAGATTTTGGCCCTATATTACCAGTCTGTATACTGTTCGTAGAGTCTATTCCAACTGCTTATACTTATGTGCTATGCAAGGATTAAAGTGACAGTTTTAATTAAAAAAGTAATCATTCCAGTATTAAAGGATGAATTTACTTAAATCAAATTTGGCTTTCCTCTGTCCCTATGCGAAGAGGGGAAGTGGCTAAGGTATTCCAAGCAGCCTTCCTTCATGTGTAATGTATAGCAGTATTTATTTTAGCAAGATTTCCAGTGGAATCTACATTTGAGAGTCCAAAACGTACAGAGTAAGTTACAGTCTGAATGCTTGGGGACAAGGTGGAGAAGTTAAATGTGTTTGAATATACTTCAGAAAATGTTATCTTGGGTTCTACATTTTAAATTATTTATCAGATGTGCAGGATTTCTGTGAAATCATAGAAACCCTTTCAATGGTAATAAATATAATATTACTTTGAATGGGAAGAGCAGTATATAAGTACAAAGGATTTTGCACATAAAATCCCTAGGAGCTATTTATCCTTTTATAAGATATGTTTACAACTCCTGTTCCGCTCACAGGGGCTGCATGCACATATCTGAGAGCAGAATTTGACCTTAACTAATTCTTATGCTACCCACCTGAGAAGAGTATTATTAGCCCTATTTTATAGTTAAGACCATGGGGGCAGAGGGATTAAGTAACTTGACCACAGAAGGAACCAGTGTAAGAATCCGTACTAGAACATTTGAGCTATTAGTCTTGCAAACCACTGGCCTACATCTCTCATATACACATGAATAAAAAGTTGTGAAAACAAGAAATATATTGTTTTTATTACAGCTGTGCTAGAACTAGCCTAGCTAGAATTGGGTAGAGATTCATATTATGCCCTGGAGCTGAAGGAAAGCAATTTTGCAAAATTTAGGTGAGGGTACCCAATGTTGTTGTTAAATTTTATCCTACCTGTAGCTTGAAGACAGGAAACCAAATTCTGCCCCCTATATGCTCAACTCAAACAGTGAAATATTCCATATGCCATAGGTTGGCTTCGCTTACTAAGTACCACCAATAAGGTGGCATGGGTGTAGTGGAGGGCAAGATATAGAGTAATCTGAAACCTAGAGTAAGGTTTCAAAATATATAACAATAGTAATTACACAGATGTAGCAAACCATCACAAGCTACACGCTCTTTCATCAAGATAAAGTACTTCACATTTATTTGTGGGCCACAGTTCGTAACAGTTATCCATTGCTACCTCATGAATGAAGGATTATTTCTCTCCATATTCCTGTGGCCAATTCACGAAGAAGAAAAAACACTGACGTGGTGGTCATACCACAGATGAATTTATCATACAGTAAATATGCCAATGGCAGAAATATCCCTTGTTAAATTTGAAGGATCTAGAACTTCCTGTTTTTGCAGCTTGAGAAATAAATTCTTGATTGCTAGAGCATCACCACATCTCTTCTTAGCAAATGTGCAAGCATATGTCTATGCATGCAGTAGGGTACAGCCTGATCATGCCTAGCCAGCTGGAGAGCTGTGAGCACTGCTACTGACTGGCTAAGAATTGGGCATATTCTAGTAAATAAATATGTTATACTGGCTCCCCAACCCCATCCAGCCTGTTTGTTTGTCTTGACCTATTAAATCTCATCTTTTAAACTGTACGCAATTTGCAGCAGGGTCTGCTATTTATTACTTGTTTGTACAGTGCCTAGCACAGTGGGGGGCCAACCTGCTTGTGGCCTTTAGGAACTACCAAAATAGCAATGTTAAATAATAATAAATCCTACTTGTCATCTGGAACAGCCTTCCACAGGGAGTAGTGGGGGCAAAAGACACATCTGGCTTCAAGACTAAGCTTGATAAGTTTATGGAGGGGATGGTATGATGGGATAGCCTAATTTTGGCAATAATTGATCTTTGATTATTAGCAGTAAATATGCCCAATGGCCTGTGATGGGATGTTAGATGGGGTGGGATCTGAGTTACTACAGAGAATTCTTTCCTGGGTGTCTGGCTGGTGAGTCTTACCCACATGCTCAGGGTTTAGCTGATCGCCATATTTGGGGTCAGGAAGGAATTTTCCTCTCGGGCAGATTGGCAGAGGCCCTGGGGGTTTTTTGCCTTCCTCTGCAGCGTGGGGCATGGGTCTCTTGCTGGAGGATTCTCTGAACCTTGAAGTCTTTAAACCATGATTTGAGGATTTCAATAGCTCAGATATAGGTTGGGGGTTTATTACAGGAGTGGGTGGGTGAGATTCTGCAGCCTGCGTTGTGCAGGAGGTCAGACTAGACGATCATGATGGTCCCTTCTGACCTTAAAGTCTACCACTCTAACTCTTCTTCTTCTCCATCTCTATGAAGAGGAAAAACCTAAAACGCCTGCCTCAGTACACAATTGTCAGACATGATCTTTCTTCTGAACACTGCTGACAAGACTAAAAACTACCTTACACGTTAAACTAAACTAGACCAAGGAAAAACAATTAGTCTAAAAATTAGAAAATACTAGGTTTTGGAGAAAGAGTAATGTCTGTAAATGGCCCCTTTAAGACATTCAGCACACATATTAAGATAATTATGCAGAAAACATTTTAAACCCATGACTAGTCAGTGAAAACTAGTCAGGGGAAGACTAGTGTCTGTCTCAGAGCCCCATCACTTTTACATGTGTGTATACAGGAGGGAAGGAGGGAGGGAGGACGTATTGTTTAATTTGTGAGGCAGTGGTGCTACAAATAGATTGGTACATGGTCAACACTGGAGAAAGATGTATCAGAAGGCTGATACCGGTAGTAGTAACATATACAGTACAACATACATAAACAGTATGTTTGTCTTTACACAGTAGTTCGTTCTCCTCCGTATCAGCTACTAATGAGGAGTGAGTCAGCGGCACAAATATTGTAACAATGCACATTTTACATTATAAACTGGTTTGCTTTTGACAGAAGGGTTCGAGTTTATCACATAAACACATTTTGGCACGGCTGTCAGTCCAGCTTCCATAGTCCATGTTTAATAGATGTGTTTCCCTTCTTGCATACCATGGTGATTCCTTTGCATTACCTTGCAGTTGGTAGCATTCACTACATTCTTGGATGTCATTGTGTTATCTGTTTATAAAAATGTGTTTTCTCAGCATCAAGTCAAGAAGTGAAAAAAAAATACTCTATTCCACAGGTTGTGTCTAAGTACCTCTGTTCCTTCCTCCTTCACGTCTATTGAACAACTGGCACAAATATAATCCATGTGAGAGTGTCACCATTGTATAATGTTCCATAAATTGGAGTAACAGCTCTCAAGACCTATTCGGTATATGGAAAGGCTCAATGGTAAAGTACGTTGGGAGGAATATATATAAAATAACAAATGCTTTGGTTTCATCTGTGGCCAGGTCTTCTTGAGCTGGAAGGCATCATTGCCATCTTTTTGGCTTTTTTCCAAATCACTGAGGTGTGATGTCTTTGTAAGCTTCAACTTGATTTTGGTTTTATCACCCATTCTGCTTGAGGATTTGCACGGTAAACATCTAACATATATGCATCTGGGTCCAAACAATGCAGTCCTGAAACAAAAATGAAGAGTAATTGTTCATACGTTGTTCTCGGTATGCTGATAAATCCAACAGACCTAGATTTTCAAAAGTGTGCTTGAGCAAGTTTCCAAACTGCACAGAAGCAAGTCAGGTTTTGTGTGTGCACATTCCAACTTGAATGTGCATGTAACAGGTGGCTTGGAGGGCTGGGTGGCCTAAGGGCTAGAGCACGTGGCTCTCAGCCCCATTGCTTGGTTGGAGAGACACAGTCTTTAAGGCCAGGGGAGTAGGGGAACCCAGGTCCACCCTCTCCACCAGGTCCCAGCCCATGGTCCTGTGTACATCAACTCCTGAATGGAGGGGGGGGGAGAGGCTCCCAGCAGGGAGTCAAAATCCACTGTCCTGGGTTACTTGCTATCAGTCTGTTCAGTTTGGGGCGTTGCCCCTCTAGTCCAGTTTGCTGGGCAGCTTCCTTTCTGTAGGTCCTCTTTTGGGTGGTGCCTTGCCACAGTCCCAGGCTTCCTTGGGTGAGGCATCTGCATGTTGGTGAGAGCAAGCCCCACAATGTCTCTGGGGATCACTCACTCAGTTACCTCAGGTGCTGGAGGCTCCTAGGTCTCCTTTGCCGTCTTCCTTGGCTGGGGAGACAGTGCTTACTCTCCACTGGCTGCCTTGGCTGGCAGGCCAGTGTTCTTTCCCCTCAGACTGGGAGGCAGCTAGCTTCTGCCTCTTCCTCAGTCAGCCCTGAACTGAGCTACACTCTTCTTTTCTCCCTCTCCAGGCCTGGCACTGGCTGCAGGTCTAATGGGGCGGGGCTAGCTGGGCCCAAAGGCTCTCTTTAACCTTTGCTGTGCTGGCGGGCAGTGTCTCTGCTTTATCATAATGCAGAAAAGGATGTTTCTGCAAATCTGCTCTACATTGTTTCTAATTAATGATCAAGCTACTGACACTTGCTGGTGCTCCTGGAAAATTCCTTGCACTCCATTTAGTTATACACTCAAGGCACCAGCATTGTGGCTTCACTATAAACAGTGACCATATTGTTGTCATGAACATAATTGTAGGTGTCCTTACTCTGCATGAATCTCTCAGCTTAGGATTGTAACCAATAACCTTCCTTCTTATCTCTATATGTATATATTGTTTCTTACTGGCATTGATTAAAAAGAAACTCTATGGTGCAGATATACTCCCATCTGGGTACGAACTGCCTAAGCAAAGATTTACAACATAGTCCAAAATAATCTTTAGTAAGAAGGGAGAAAGGAAAACAACGTAGTTGTATAATATTGAATTAAAAGCTTTGTTTCTTGGCCTTTTGGGTAAGATCACATTTAGTTTCAATGCATTGTTACTATCATATTTATTCTAAAGGTTGCTCAGCACTATACAGAACATGGATATAGTTCTGCTCCAAGGAACTTACAATCTAAATAAACATAGGCACACAGGGAGTTGTTGAATTCCTCCCAGCCACTGCATTTCTATCTCAAGCTTTGGGGAGGGTCTCACTGAAAGGCATCAAGGGAGAAATGAGAGTTGAGAAAATATTTAAATGTAGGGGGGGAATTTGCTGGCAAGCAAGGAGAAGGGTGCTCTAACTATTGGGATTACATGGGAGAAGGCATGAAGAAGGTGTGAGAAAAGTAAGAAAAGGTCAGGTGAACTTGGCAGGAACACAGACATTGACTAGGGGTCCTGCGGCAATGTCTTTATCAGGTTGTTATAAACTGAACTTGGTCACTGAACCTTCTCTGAAGCCCTTGAAGTCAACAGGAATCTTTCCATTGACAACCGGGCTTTGGATCAGACCCTATATCTTGCCCTTCATTCTGCAGATGGACTGCAGTATAGAAGATTCTGTTCTGTAAAGATATCAAACAAATGGAGTTATTTCAAAAGAATTAAGAAATTTAGAATTGAATTTTAAGAATAATGTTTACCTATGTTTCCTCCAATTTCATATAAACGTTGGATCTGGACTTCCGTGTTCTTTGACGATGCATGGCTATCATGCAGAAGAAATTGAGTTTTAGTCTTTTATAGTATTACTGTGATTGCATACATTGTTTATGGTATAATGGTCATTTTCAAACAAGGAATTCTATAGATCTTGTTTCAGTAGTGACAAATTTATGTACTCAATGTAAGCATTTATACCTCATTCAGCACTATAGAATATTGTCTGCAGAATGGGAAGTATATTATAGTAGCAGAATTAACTATAGCCTATAACAGTGTTCTCAATCAGGGGTATGTGTACCCCTGGGGGTACAGAGTGGTCTTCTAGGGGGTACATCAAGTTTCAGCTCATCTAGATATTTGCCTAGTTTTACAACAGGCTACGTAAAAAGCATTAGCAAAGTCAGTACAACTAAAATTTCATACAGAGAATCACTTCTTTATAATGCTCTATATACTATACATTGAAATGTCAGTATAATATTTATATTCCAATTGGTTTATTTTACAATTCTATGGTACAAATGAGAAAGTAAGCAATATTTCAGTAATAGTGGGCTGTGACACCTTTGTATTTTTATATTTGGTTTTGTAAGCAAGTAGTTTTTAAGTGAGGTGAAACTTGGGGTACGCAAGACAGATCAGACTCCTGAAAGGGATACAGCACTCTGGAAGGGTTGAGAGCCACTGGCCTATAAAAGGCCAGGTTCTGCACCAATTTTTACCTTGTTAAATTTCCACTAAACTCAATAGGATTATATGGGGTGTAAATTAGTGTGGAACTAGTTTATCTGTGACTGGTGGTATATAGTATGCCAGGCTGGTGGTATAGTTATTCTGTTCTTAAAAGTGGTTTTAAAAAGACTCTGGAAAATAAAAATGTTGTTTGGAACAACAAATGCATTAAAACGATGGCAGAACACAGAATATACTACTATTTTAGTTTATTTTTTTCTTCTACATAAAGCCTTTTGGCCAATTCTGCCCTCAGATATATGTGCATAAGTGCCATTGAAGGCAATGGAATGCACACATCCAATTGATCTCTTATTTTGCATTCTATTTCTATGATTAGTTTTAGAAGTCTTAATATATCAACAGAGTAACAAGGACAATTGCCATTTCACATGATTATGATGGAGAGGGTTGTTATCATCTTAGAACTGTAGTTGTAGAAGTTGTTATGCTAGCTATAACTAGCGAACCCGTATCATCAATACAACAAAGGACTACTGCAGGCAATTTACGCCAGATTTATTTTAAGAACAGAACTATGTAATAGCACCAAAGGACTTTGCTAAAGGACTTTCAGAATAGGTCTAGCAGACTTCCTCTTGCTCTACCTCTTATAAATATTGTTACGTTGTGCAGTCTATATGGTTTTATAAAAACATGATAATAAGTGAATATAATGTAACTAGGATATGCTTCATGCAAAAGGTCTCTTGTAAGGTATCATTACAAAGCTCACAATCTACTGAGTGTGATCATCCTATCTGTAGAAATGTGCCACTCTTGTATCTAAAACTAGAAATATAAAACGTAACTCTGAGGGCCTATTGTAATTATGTAAAGTGTGGGCCATTAATGACGGTTTGGAATCTTGATGACTCCCATTAACCAGGACCATTGTCTGCAAATGGCTGTGTTTACCTGTTAGTCTTCCTGTATATGTGTGTGCTGGCAAGTGGGCAATGAAGTCTTGCAGTGACATGTGATCATGTCACCTGAACTGGAATCCATCTTTAACCTGGTGCTTTTCCAGTGGGGGGCGGGGTGGAAACCCAGAGGGACAAAGGGTTCCCGCCTTATGCAAAAGATATATAAAGGGGTGGAAGAGAACAAAGGGGGAGGGGAGCCATCATGAAGAATCCCCTAGCTATCACCTGAGCTGGAACAAGAGCTGTACCAGGGGAAAGAATTGTGCCCAGGCCTGGAAGGTGTCCAGTCTGAGAAAAAGCTTACTGAAGCATCTCTGAGGGTGAGATTATCTGTATTTAGTTTGATTAGACATAGATTTGCGCATTTTATTTTATTTTGCTTGGTGATTTACTTTGTTCTGCCTGTTACCACTTGGGACCTCTTAAATCCTATTTTCTGTATTTAATAAAATCACTTTTTATTTAGCAATTTACTCAGAATATGTATTAATACCTGGGGGAGCAAACAACTGTGCATATCTCTCTATCAGTGTTATAGAGGGCGAACAATTTATGAGTTTGCCCTGCATAAGCTTTATGCAGGGTAAAACGGATTTATTTGGGTTTAGACCCCCTTGGGAGTTGGGCATCTGAGTATTAAAGACAAGCACACTTCTGTGAGCTGTTTTCAGGTAAACTTGCAGCTTTGGGGCAAGTGATTCAGACCCTGGGTCTTTGTTGGAGCAGATGGGAGTGTCTGGCTCAGCAAGACAGGGAGCTGGAGTCCTGAGCTGGCAGGGAAAACAGGAGCAGGGGTAGTCTTTGCACATCAGGTGGCAGCTCCCAAGGGGGTTTCTGTGATCCAACCCGCCACAAATACTAAGATTGGTATTCATTTACACAAATAACAAAAGCATTAACGGTTGCATTCAGATTTAAGACGATCTTTCCAGCTTATAACTGGAGAAAGCCTAGAAAAATATATGTTTCAGCACAGGCATAACAGAAGCCACACTGATTCTGTATAGGTGCCAGTTATTAAGTAGAATTCGAAGAGCAGAAATCAAACATTCGAATTTTTTTATGGACCAACATTACCATAATTACTGTTGCCAGTGTAAAAAAAAGCATTCTAATAACATAATGGGGCCTCTGAAAAGCCTATTCTTTAATGACTGTGAAGATATTACTCCGAAAAAATAAAATGTTCTGATGTCCTCCTGCTTTTACCCACCTGTTTTCACAGTGAAATCGAGCCAGGATGTCTCTGGCTTTTGTTTGACTGTTCAGTTGAATTGCCATAGAAACTTTTGAATGCAGTGGAGCATAAACTCTTATCACCCCCTCGGGTATGTGAGTCTGCAGACACAGGGAAAAAAAATGACAGTTCTCTCATGTCAATATTCAACAGAGTAAGTTTAGTTATATATTGTCATAGCTCAGCTCAGGGGCAGTTCTTCAAGCACTTTCAAGTTTACTTTTAAAAATCAATGACATGGACTGCCTGAATCATTAGAGCAATAAATTTATGAGCTACAAATCATATATTTCATATAAACACATAGTTATAAATTTTATCTAACAAGGTAGTACATAAAGGTTATGCAGTTTAGCTGCCACACTGCAGCGTAAGCCCAGAGTTAGTAGAGTGTGTTAACCTAGGGCTTGATTGTCTACACTCATTTGTAACCCCAGGTTTGGAAATCTTGAAACCTGGTTCCCAGTCTGGGTCTCCAGCATTTACATCCATATCCCAGACTTCCTAGTGCCCTGCTACAACATGGCTGCCCTAGCTCTTAATTCGTGGTGCAGCATGGGAAAACACCAATCTTTACTGTCCAGAGGACAAGAAAATTGACCCCATGGGACTGAGGGATACTTTTGGTAGATTCCTAGAGCACAAGTTCAGTGGGACTGTGTCTACACTGCAAAAGCAATAGGACTTGAACACTGGGTTCCAGCTTGACTCAGGTTTGGACCCTTTATCCCCTACGGGGTCCTGGCTCTGAGCCCTGGTTTAGTAAAATTTGTATGTAGAAGGAATGGGGACTAATGACACCAAAAAATCAAACACCGTGCCATGTTTTATGTAAATACATATGGAATATACTACAATCCCTGATTTTTAATTGCAGTCAGAAATAAGTCCAGATGTTAACTGGGATCCCTTTAGCACGAACCAGTGGACAGGCAATTGTTTAAAAACTATATTATATACTTGAAAATATCTTTTCTTCCTTTCTAAAGAAGAAATTCCCCACAGGCAAGGACACTGAGTTCACTCTTTGCCCTCTCTACAACCTCAACAAGATCCAAGTTTATACACAGCAAAATAATAAAATCCCATATGGTTCCTCTTAATTGATATATGACCTTGTACAGAGTTCAGACCATCACTATGGAAGTTTACTCATTCTTCTATGGTTAATGGCAGGATAAATCAATTAGTAAGGCTTGCTTCCCAATTCTAATCTAGTTAATACCACCCTGAGTAGAGAACAATAGCAGTCTCTCAGCCACTTTTATCGCGGCATAATTTAGAACATCTGAAAGATGGTGTTTACGTTAAATGCTTTGAAACTGAACTCACTTATTCAACCATTATTCACCCCCCATTTTCCTTTCCTATTCCAATTACTTGGGAATGCCTATTCCCCGACTTGTCAGGTACAAAGACTTTTGCCATCTGCTGACCAGCCTATATTTCAGAATGCTAAAGGTATCTGGATGCCTTATAATTTTTCTCTCCCAGAATAAACTGTTTTTGTCCCATCACTTATAGTATAAACATAAGTCTAAAATGCAGTATCTTGTACCAACATTTAAAACAAATATGCCCCACACATGTATGTATATGTATATGCCATTCACAAAACACCTGTGTTAGTGCTCTCCAAACATCTGAGTGGGTAAAGGCTAATCAATGACTCATACATAAACTCTTCCTCATTTCTCTTCTCCAATGTCTACTCTCTCTGCTTCCCATATTCTTTTAGCATATGGCTACACTACAAAAATACCCTCGTGGCAGCGAGTCTCAGACTTACCAGGCTGAATAGAGCAGATTCTTGAACCCTGGGCTACAGCCTGAGACTGAACCTTTACACAAGTCTTTTTAACCCCATGATGTGAGTCCTGCAAACCCAAGTCAGTTGACCCACTCTGAGACTGGCTGCTATCAGTCTTCTTTTGCAGTGTGAACAGCTCCTTGATGTCTTTCCCTCAAACCCTAATCCTCTCTCTTGTTCTTCAAGTCTATGCCAGGGCTGAAGAGCCGTGGACCAGCTCCCCAATTCCTCCTCTGACAAAGGTCCATAGAGGAAAGCAGCTCCTCATTCTCCAATCTTCTAAATAGCAATGGAGGAGGCCCAAAGAATCCCTGGCCATGTAGTTTAGTACAGAAACAGCAACATGTTGATGCCTGCAAAGTACCAGGTGAGCATGACTACTTTGCTCAATGGTTTGTCACCAAGCAGTGAAACCATAGCCAACCAGACAAATGCATGGTTACACGGCAGCCCAGCCCAGATCCAGGTAAAGCTGATTTATTCTAAAGCAGGGCCCACCACTTAATCTACTGTAATTCCATGAATTGGCTGACTCTCGTCAGAGCACTCAGCATTCTGTTGCGAAGAGCAGCCCACGTTCTCTTTCAGAACGCATACTGTAAAACACAACTGGAGGAATTGGCCAAAAGGGGGTACTTTAGACCAATTCAGTTAATATCTTCAGAACAGAACTAATTCTAGTCAGAAAACAAGAATTCAACTTCATGAAAGATTCCGGGGTTTTGGAATTTGCTTTCATTTCATATCAGAACAAAAAAAGAGACCTTTTGAGATTTTTCATGAAAAAACATGAGAGAGAGACCCAATAGTCCTATGACTAGGGCACTCACCTGGAATATAGGAGATGCAGTTCAAGTGCATGCCCTGCTCTTCTACATTTGTAGTGAGTGCTCTAACCATTAGGATTTTGCCCTAGTGTCTCTCCCACTCTTGCCTATTGAAGCTGTCCTTATTTGGAGCAGAGACTTGAACCTGGACCTCCCACATCTTAGGTGAATGTCCTAACCACCAGGTTATTCTGGAGTGAGTTGTTTTCTCTCTCTCTTGTTTTGACCAGTAATTCCATCCTGGACCTGAGGCCTTCCAGAGAAAATGGCATTTTACAAGAAAAAACATTTTGTCAAATAATTCCCAATCAGTTCTACACAGAACCTCTATTATTTGTCTTAGCAACATATCAAGCCCAGGGAGCACAAGACCCAAAACAGCTTCTCGCACATGACAATCCAATTTGATTCAGGCTTTTCAGATTCGAAAGTTAAGTTTCCAAATCAAGGGTGTTTTTATTTTAAATGAAAACATTTTTCTGTAAATATAAAGTCTACTATTCTAACATCTTAACTCACATTGCTCCTCTCTGGTAAAACTTATTTGCCTCACAAACCCCCAAGGAACATATTATTGTTGTTATTATTATTTATCTGTATTATAGTAGGGCCTGGGAACCCCACAGTAAGTGTCCTGTTGTACTAGGCACTGCACAAAAAAGAGCAAAGACAGTCCCTGCCCCAGAGAACTCTCAGTCTCTGCCAGACAGGATGTAATAGGCAGATGGGGAAGGGGTGGGTGGAAGATGAGGTAGAAAATAAACAGTTTAATAGAAGGACAAAAGTGAGAGCTTGCCACTTGCCTAATCTGATGCCAGAGGGGAATGATTTGCTAGTTTCACAAAAGAGGTAGATTTCAAGGAAGGATTTAAATTGGATGAGGTAGCAGCTTTATGAAATTTGACAGGAGATTTTTCCCATGCATGGGCGAAAGCACCAGGGGGATTGAAAAGACTAGTAGACACGATGGAACTCAAAGCTGTCATTTAAAAATATGTTATGTCTTAATGCACCTCTGATCTTTCAGGTCTCTCTCGTTCCATGGTCTTCCTCCTCAGCAATCTTCTCACACCCTTGTCAAACATCATCTGTCTTTTGGTGTTGTTGATTGTAGCCTCATTCATCTTTCTCACTTGAGAAATCAGGAAGGACGGGACCTAGAGAGAGGAAGCCAAGGCTGAGTGTATGCAAAAGGATGGGGGAAAAAACCTTCCCCCCCCCCCCCCCCCCCAAAAAAGTGAATCCTGTTTATTCCCAGAAGAAGTACAGCATGGGCAAATTTCCCCAATATCACGCAGCCACCACTAGGGATGAAATGACAGTTCATTTTCCATGCCCATTCAATCTATGACCTCTCCGCTGAAGCTGTCAATAAGGATGCTTACTAATGCCAATTGTAATAGTATCTTTTAGATCGACCTTGGGGACTTGCATGTCCTCCATTACCATAGTTCCTGAGCATCTCAGATCTTTAATGCCATCCTCACAACAACCTGTGAGGAGCAGAAGGACTATTATCCTTGTTTTACAAATGGGGAACTGAGGCACACACAGACTAAATGTTTTCCCAAGGTCAGACAAGCAGTCGATGGCACAGCAGGGACTTCCTGGGTCCAACACTAATGCCTTCACCACTGGGCCATCCTTTGTCTCCTAGAAAAGGAAGTGAGACCGCCAGCACATTCACATAGGCCACCAAAAGCCATCAGATGGTAATGACTTCTGATCAATATTGACATGGACTGGATTTGAGTGAGTAGCCTTGAAATGAACAGCTCCATCCAGTCCTCAAAAAGGTTAATAAAAGAATGACAAGCCAATGAGTAAAGCTGACCTCCATTTTCACTTCCTCCCTTAAGTAATACACTAAAAGTGAAGTCTCACACTTGCTATGTAGAAGTAAAAGCACAATGTTACCCTGCACGTATATGGATGTAAGTAAAAGAACTACCAAGTTTGAAGACATGAAACAACCACTTCCGAAAATGGTTTACAAACAGAATTTTGTACTGACTTAAAGCTAGCTGGTGCTTACATGAATCTAATCACAGTATATTAATGCTCTCCCTTTGAGCAAAATTCAAGCTTGCATAGCAGGCGAACACGAGGCTAATGGACCAAAGCATTGTACAGAGATTAATTTCACCATTGTCAGTTGTGTGTTCCAGGCAGAAATTGCTGCATGTTTCCTTGTCTCTGTGTGGCTGCTGCAGTCAGCTCTGAAACCTATAAAAACAAATATGGGAACCAAAGCACATATACTGTAGTCAGCATTACTCACTGTCCACAGGATGTCCTGGTACTTAATTAAAAGTCTCACTATGTGTGCCGTAGTGGCTGCTGCTTGCATCTCTTTTTGGTTTGCATGTTTGCCTTTGTAGATGAAGACGTTTGGTGCAACAATCATGGAAACATTCCATAAGTTCATTTTGTTTTTCCCTTCATTAGCAACTATCTTCTTCAGGAACTGCAGAAAGGCCTGGGAAAAGCAGCGCCACTCATACTCAGTACAACGCATCATGAACTACAACATGAATACAACATTTTCAAATCCACAGTGCACTTGGCTAGAAAGCTGCAATCTCTCCCCTTGGATGTGGTACTTAGGAAAGCGATCTATGCATTTGTGTCCTCCAGATTGGACTACTACAATGTGCTCTACTTGGGTCAGTCCCTGAACACCACTCAGCAATATCTCTTACATCAAGTATATATCATGAATAGATCTCATCCAAAGTCATTAAAGTCAATTGGAGGCTTTCCATTGACTTCAATGGGCTGTGGATTAAGCCCTTACTTAGCAGTGCTTCCTGGAGAGAGCATATTGCATCTCTGCTCTATAAATTATGCTATCTACTATCTGATCTCCACATACAATTCAAGATGTTGATTTTGATCTACATGTCCTACATTGTTTGTGTCCTGATTACCTTAATGACCACCCCTCTCCTTAAGTACCAACCCTGCACTTCTGGGATCATAGAAGTAAAGAGTTCTCAGCAGTGGGCTTCAACTCTAGAAACCACTGCTGCATGTCAATGCCAGTATCAAGGGCAGTTTGTTGCCCTTTTGGGCGCAGTGCAAGAATCATCATTTTTTTCAGGCTTTCACTTGAATGAGTGCACTTGAGTAGGCTGAGGTTTTGTTGTTACTGAGGTTTTGTTGTTTGTGGGGAGTTCTTTGGGGGATTCATTCTGCCAGTTTGTTATTTTAGAACGTTATTTAAACAACTGCCCGTTACGATAAACACATTTTTAGAAACTCAGAAATGACCCCACAGAAATTGTGTTGAAGACATTTCTAAATTAAAACAATGCAAATTGTTACAGGTGGGAAAGGATAGGAACATTCATTTTTTACCTTTAGTATTTCTAATTCTATTTCATTTAATAACTTACCATCAGTAATTATTAGCACTATTGGCCCATAGACTGCCCTGTGAAACATTGCTCATGGATATGGATTTTGGCCAAATACTATTATTAATACTACCTATTTCTTATACCAAAGTGCTTTGCAAAGGAGGTCAGTATCATGATCCCCATTTTGCTGACAAAGAAACAGAGGGACAGGGAGATGAAATGTCTTGTCTGAGGTCACCCAGTAGGACAAGGACAGTTCCAAGAACGTAGCCCTACTCAGCTGGCCATGGAGTCCTACTAATATGTAGTATTGGGAACACATGATTATAAACTATGATAAAAGAAATCCACACACTGAAATGTAGACAAAGATGTCAACATGAAATAAAACTGGAAATAAATGGATACATAACTTGTAATTAGCAAACCGTCAAAGAGAACACTCTGCAAAAGCCCGTAGTTTGAACGTTATTGATCCAAACTATCTGGCAAATACCTGCCAATAATTAATACATTTAAAAAAAAACATGTCTGTGAATCCTTCACTATTAAGCAAGGGGCTACATCCATAACAGATATTATTCCTAATAAATATCACAACCAGCTGTATTCCATTAGATGTTCGCAGAGAACTGTAGAACTTTTCAGAGTGATTACAACAAACCAACATGAATATTTTTGCGGGGGAGGTGTCTGATAATTTGCTGTTACAAACAAACCCTGACTCTCATTTAAAAGTCAAAGCATACAGATGCAGGAATCATCAAACAAAGCACCTACCTTGGCTGTATCCCTGTTGGCATCAGGCAACAACATGATCAACAGATGCAAAGCTTGTAACTGTAACTTGACCTTGGAGACTTCTAAGAATATAATAATTAATATTTTAAAAGTCAGAATTACCATTAGCTTTGTGCTAGAAAGAACTCTGAAATGCATGGCGAGGCTACTTTGCAACTACGCCAACAGTGTAACCAGGGCATAGAGCTCCTCTATCAAACCCCTCCCTTCTGTTGATTTAGGGAAATGCTGCTTGGGAATGGATGGCATATAGTTACCACCACAGGATCAGGGAGGTAGTAAGGTCACTTTTTCACCCACCCTCTTGAGTTATCCTGTAGCTGTGCATCTGGAACTTTATCTCTGCTTTCACCTTCAACTACTACAGGGCCATAAAGACAAACTATAGGATTACATTTAAAGGGGAAAGGTTATACTGAGAAATGATGCAGAGACTTCTTTTGTAGATGGCAAGGTTCCTTGCTGCAATAAGTGCTGAGAATCCCAGATGCTGCTCTGATACATGGCATTCATTTCTTCTTCTAAATTGAACGTTGGCCTTTCACCAGAAATGTCCTAAGTTTAATGGGTATTTTTTTCCTTACATGTCGTGGACCTGTAATTATAGTGGACTAATCTGGGCAAATAGGAAGAAAGAAATGTAATGATACAAATGCACAGAACTTTGTTTTCATCTCCAATTCTGGTTTTACCGGGTGCAGGGATCTTTAGAAAAATCTCTCCTCTTTGGGGAGACATTCCCTGAATGTCTGGGTCACATCAGGCTTAAATCCTTTAGTGCTGGCTACTGGCCAATTCCTCTTTGATGTCACTGTGGGATTGCCTTGTATATCAGATCACACTTCTATAATATAGTATTTCTCAGTTTCAAGATGATATGGCAAAATTTATTTTCAGGATAGTTTCAGACTAACTTTGTTAAGTGATCTATTGAACCCAGCTGTCCTTAGATTGTGGATTGATTGTTTATCCTTCTTTTATTTTAATTTCACTCTTGTGCCTAGTCCCAAATCTGGCTCTCTATAAAAATGTATAGCATGAGTGTAGATTTCTAAGGGCCAACGTGCCTTAAAGGCAGTTTTCAACCACTATGTGCTTGCAATGTTTACAACATTCTGCTTTAAATAGCTATTTAACTAGTACATCTATACGTTTAGTCAAATATGCCAAGTACTATTTGAAAAGAAAGCTTACAGGAAATCAAAATGGTTATGACATACTGGCAATCTCTTTTCTCTTCTTTAGCTCGTTTGTATTTTTCATATATATCCATTTACACTAATTTCTTTCAACTTACTTTCCACTAGTGTGATGAAGGCAGGCAGATATTCTACAGTGAAAAGGGGGCTTGGGAGTTCCCTTATAAACATCTTCAGCAGTCCTGCTGCATCATTGTTTCGTACTTGGTTCCAGTCAAATGTGTCTTCATGAAATTTGATTTCAATTTCTTGACGGAGATTCTGCAAGACAAAAGAAAGTGACTGATTTTAATTACAGCTTCTGATTGGTGAGCTTTATTTCATCTCACAAATGCCAGGAACAACAAAGAAAGCTTTGTGAAGTATACAATTTTAAATGGAACAGTTATTTGAACAAACATTTCTACACCATTTTTTGTCTTCTTTATTTAAAACACACTTAAGAGGTTTTAACCCTTACACACAAGGGACTAGGATATTCTTCCTCAAAGTCATTTAATCTGCATGTGTTTTGTACATGCCAGTAGTTCCCATTAGAGAGACCAGGTGGGTGAGGTAATATCTTTTATTGGACCAACTTCTGTTGGTGATGGAGACAAGCTTATCGGCTCTTTCATGTGTGGTTACAATTAGGCTGTTTTTTGGCAGACAGAAATCCTTGCTTTTCTTCTCTAGTCTTTTTAGATAAGTGCCAACTTGTTTGATCAATTTTAAGGACCTATATGGTACCAATTCAGTACTCTGGCACAACGCTGGCCAAAACCTGCATGCAGGTAAAATAGTTATTGTATTATCCTGGCTTCCCACTTAAACCAATTGTTTTCTGGCATCTGTGCTTCAGAACTAGGGTCCAATCAGCTTTGAAGTCTAAGTAGTTAGAAATCCCGTATGTGTGTGTGTGTGTGTGTGTGTGTGTGTGTGTGTGTGTGTGTGTGGATGGTGAATATAAAGAGACTCAGTAGGGTACCAAGTAAGAACAGAATTTGGCCCAAACTCTGCATTACAGTTTGGAAAGTCCAACCTCCCCGCAAAAAACAAACAAAAAAACCCCATCTGATGTGTTAATAAGATACAGGGATTGGGACGTTAACACCTTACATTGCTATTCTCCATTGATAGCCTGAATGTGAAAAAGTTCTAAGTGAAGAGGAACATTTCACTGTCTGACAGTGCTGAAGACAGCAACACAAAGAACTGCTAAATTGCCGCCTCTTAAGAGAACAAAAATTGCCAATATAAATTAAGAAAAAAAGCCTGTGTGTTATATGAGGGCCAGTACTAGCCTACACAAAAGAGACTAATTTAATTTTCAGTTAAACAGATTGTTGCTCTACTCAAAAGCTAGAAAGGAAAGCTTCTTAAAATGATATTCCAAAGAAGGCCTTACAAATGGCAGTCTGGTTTGTACCTTTATCTCCTGAAAATGGCCTTATCTGGCTGTAAGAGTTTCACTATTTGTCTTCTCATTCATAATCTTCACATTTAAAATGAAGTAGCTTTTCTAATCACTCCTAGCTGCTTTTGCCTTATAGACACAAAGAGTGTCGTTGATTTCAACAGGACTGTTTATTTGAGCAGGATTTGGCTCTATATTTCATGTGCTGGTTTTTAATCAAGTTTTCATCAAATCTGCATTAGCAATAGGCAAGAAAATATTCAGAAAGAAGAGTTGTTAAAAATAGTGTGCTTAACATGCCTCACATCAATGGAAGGAAATTACATATCAAATATCGTTATATATAATGAAGTGAAACTGTTGGCCCAAAAGGAAATATAAAGTCATTCAGGATTTGGTGTATAGTGTTACAATACCATTCTTAGTAGCACACTGTTTTTGCTGCATTCTCTGCTATCTCAACCTTCTTTACAGTCACATCCCTTGCACCAGGATTAAATACCCTGACTGAGAAGTTTAGAGCAAGGCCCATCACTTCATTATAACCACAAGGGAAGAGAAAAGGCTTTCAAGATTTTGCTGCTTAGTATTTCAAGAATGGAAGGAAAGTCCCAGAAACAGAGAGAACTGAGAGGCGAGACATCGACTTTCTACATATATATACTTCATTTCTGTGTAATTAGTTTTTAGAAATATATTCTTGTAACAGTCTTTTTTGTTTGTTTTTTCATTTTGTTTCTGAGCTTACAAGAGGGTAGCTTAACATACATTTTGGTTCAGTACATACCACATATCTTAGAGGCAGAGGAAAACTTGTATTTATTTCTTCTTTTTTTTGTTATTTAAAAAAGTAACTTTTAAGCACCTCCATATGCCTTTCATTTTTTAAAACAAGAACTAATGTTGAGTTGGAATGCCCTCAAATCTTCATGTCATAATAATATACGATGGCTTTGAAGGATGAAATCTGGAACTGCTTAGGAAAAGCTTTCCCTCTGTCCCTTACAGGTTGACTTGTTCGACACACTTAAATGAATAAAAACTCAAATAAAACACATAACATCGTTCATGTGGATGTTTGACTTACCACCCGGTATAGGAAAGTCAGACACATAGCAAAAGGGATTCTCTGGGTACAGGTCAGAATAGCAGAACAAGACACAGTGTAGTATGTGCACAGACTACAAAAGCTAATTAACAAAAGATACAAAGCAGCCCTGTCACATCATGTAGAGTTTCTATGGGGTTTATGTACAGAAAAAGTGAAAGAATAAAAAAATATGTATAGTGATGGAAATTGAAATCAGGAAGCTGTAGAGTCTCTGTTCAGGCTCGGGGCTCAATCCTGGAAGGTGCTGAGTGCGCTGAAAACCTAATGAAGTCAGGAGGAGTTGAGATGCTCAGCACTATAAAGTGCTCAGTACCTTGCAGGATCAAGCCCTACTATGGCATTAGTTATCTTCAGACATAAATTTGCAGGGCCCTATCCAAAGTAAATATTGTGAGGCCCCATCTGATTCCCTCTACACCAATGAAAGGCTCTTCCCTCATCTGCATAGCTCCAACAAACAGCTTACCTTCTGCAAACTCCTCACTTGTTTTTTTAAATGTGAAATGAACTATTTAGTGTGGAAGTATCATAGAAGCATATCATTATTATACAGATCTCTCAGGCAAAGCCTCCTCTTGTCACATATTTTATTAGCTATTACTAATCACGTGACCAAACCAGCTAATCAACAAGCAGGATTCTCCAAGATTCTGAAGCACTCTTGTTTTACGCTGGGCAGATGTCACAGTACTGGGAAGCCTAACTGACTGTATGTAGAAAGGTTATTTTTCTTGCTAGTGGAATATTCAATTATAGCCAGGGGAGCAGGAATCATTTAAAAATGTATAAACCAAAGAAAAAAAAATACAAAGATATTTAGTTATTAATGCCAAGCAAAAGGGAATGATTGTACAGGAATGAGAACCAACTACTGGAGGTTTTTCTCATTTAATGTTCTCTCATTTAATGTTCTGAGTGCCAGAGCTACTGAGCATTGCTTTGTAGTCATCTCACCAGACACGCCAAACCTGTGAAAAAAAACGCAGAAATTGGGCTTGTTTTTGGCTTAATTGGCTTGTGAGTTGCTTGTTTGCTAGTTTTTGGCTTTTAGCTTGTTTGGTTTGTTGCTTGTTGTAGCTTGTTGCTTCCTTTTTTGATTGGCTCCCAGGAAGCAGGGACGGGGGGAGAGAGTCTGGGTGCACAGTGGGCTGGAGTGTTGGGGTTCTTAGGGATTGGCTTGTTTTGGCCTTGTTTTGAAATGGAATTAGCTTGATTTTTGGCTTATTGTGAAAGTTGGGGTGCTTATTTACCGCATGAAAGTTGGCAACTGTGCATCTCACCTGTAACAATATGTTGCAGTATATTATTCAGTCACTAGAAAGATGTCTTTGTGTACTGTATAGAGTTCAAGGCAGGTGGGGCCTCTGGTAAACAAGGAAGACAAAGCTAGAACTTAAGCTGTGTGGAAGCCTGTTTGTCTCTTTAGTTTGTTGCTACTTTCTTTAATAATGGCCTTGTGTTTAAGATGAACTGAGAGTCCACATACCATGACATCACCCACAACACTCAGACAAAACCTCACTTTTCATACCATAAGACGGATGTATTAATTTACAATAAGCATTACAGGAAGGCATGTATTATTATAGTCTACTTGCTAATAATATGGTACATATTAGGGGGGCAAACGTAAAGCCACTGACTGTCGCAAGCACAGGCCAGTGGGCCCATCCTACTCATATGTGCTACAAAAATGGAATACTTCATTTCGTCAAACTGAGCAGCAGGACATACTTCTCACAGTTCCAAACGTGGGACCCCAAAACTCCAATCAGAGGACAAATGAGTCATAATATTACAAGAAGCTTAAAATTATGTGGAGTCAGATCTTTAGCTTAAATTCCTTGATAGCCTCAATCTAGTGACTCAGTATTTCTGAAATAAGTTAAAATAAAAGAAGTGAGATCACAGCAATTCTGAGTGACAAGGAGGTCAGATAAGTTCTAAACTGAGGGGCCTCCCTCACAGGTTTAGTGGAGGAGAGCTGCATTTTGAATCCATGTGTCCTCTAAATAAAACATCAGCCCATGCCAAGATATGGTCCTCAGTTTCAGGAAGCAAATGACAAGCCACTGTTTTTGCTGCTAATAATGGGACTGAGAATCTCTCTATACAAACTTTGCCACTTTGTATAGACTCTACTGGTTACAAGAAGGTGAATGAGAAAACACAGGTACCTTAACTCTTGAGGCAGATCCAGGAACTCGAAGAATTCCTTCCGTTTCTAAACCCGTTTCCTCAAGCTTGAGCAACAGCTAAAATGCAACAGCAGCATTTTAAAAATACTATTTACCTTTTAGCAACCTGCCTTCCCTAAAAACCATTTGATATAGTTTATCATCAAGAATAATAAATACCCATATTAGCAAATCAATCAGAACTTGCTCTGTGTTCCTAAAACTGAATTTTCAGAGAAGAAACCATGTTTTCCTATGTGTTTGTACAGCTCCTAGCACAACAGGAGTCCCCTAACTTGGGACTCTTGGAACTACTGTAGGTCTAATAATAAATAATAATAATAATAATAATAATAATGGGGAAATCCTTACATTGCACAGTATCTTTCTTAGCAAGAAGTCACACTGATTTCCCTACTATACAATGGAGCTATAATGATACATTCCTGCATGTTTGTGAGATGCTCAACTATTATGGTGATGAGCACCATAGAAAAGCCTATTAATAAATGTGGAGGCAGAATTGAAAACTTAGACAAAAAATAATCTTAGGAAAATTCTTTCTGGGATGTCCATATACAATGTGAATAGATTTTTCTGGTCTCAGCATTTCTTCTTTACAAAAATTAAGTGCAGAGTATTTTTGTTTTGACAAAATGCAAAAGTGGGAAAAAACTAGTTTTGTTGCATTTATTCACATGGCTCTGGATTTTCATTATTCACTGCCCTCCTCCAGCTCTATCACTAACACTCTTTCTCTAACAAGTTATCAGATCTACAGCTGGGCAAAATATTTCAAATGAAACTTTTTTCCACCAAAAATACAGCTTTGGATTGATGAAAATATGTCTTGAATTTATGTCAGATTTGCCAAAAATTGTTTTGGTTAAAAAAAATCTGAAAAAAACCCACATTTTTGTCATAATCAAAATGAAACATTTTGGGTTTTGGATTCAAAATGACTTTTTGTTTTGAATTTTACTTTAATTTTATTTTTGAATAAAGGTAAAAATCCTCAGAACTTAAATGAAACATTTCATTTAGGGTCAAATGAACTATTTTGTTTGGCCCTGAATCATTATTATTATTATTATTATTTGGCAGCCAATGTAACAAAAAAATCAATAGCTCTATAACTTCCCAAAGTGAAATTATAAAGGAATGAAGTGAAGTTGGTTGCTGGCAGTGCAGAGATTAATAGCAAATGTGCCAAATTAACTCTATCTAAATTAATTGATACTAGCGCTTTGTTTTCTTTCAGGAGGTATTTACAGTTAAATGTGACTTCAGTCTTAAAACTGTATGTCCATATAAATCTGTGTGTGTATGCGTGTGTACATGCAGGTATGTGTCTAACTGAGCCATACACTGGATGTCACTGTAGCTTCACATTAATTCAGTTGAATGACCAGCTTCTTGGCTCTATGCACCCCATTCAGATCACACCAGTTCACTTCAGATAATCTCAGATAAGTCAACATGTCTGCAATTTGAAATAATGTGAAATTATAAATGCTCCCCCTTCAAATACATGCCATTGATCTACATGTCAAATGAAAAGGGGAGCAGAATCCTATCCAGTTGGTTCTGTACATTTCCTGTGCAATATTTTATAAATATACTCCCCAGATTGGAAAAAACTCCCAGCATGCACATGATATTCAAGAACAGTGTTTTTGATCTAAGTCTCATGCGATGTTTAAATCACAACCTATGGACAGAAGTAAATTGCAAACACCTTGAAGCCATTAAAGTCTGTCTTCTTTTATCGGATGTCTGCTCTGAATGTCAATGCTCATGAGGAAAATTCAAACCACACATGATTTTGTTCTACTCACTTTTTGAAAGATGAGAGGAACTTTTATTCCAGGAACCTTCTTTTGATCGTTTTCCAACAGTGTTGAGAGAGGGACTCCAAAAAGGCCATTTTCTTTTTGAAAAAGATGTAAAAAGAAAGAGAGAAAGTGAAGCCTAATAAGCATCTTCTTACTAAGCACTACAAATCAGAAGCCGCCCGTCAGGCAGCTACCACTGTACGTTTACCTCGTCCTTTGAGTCTTTCTGTTCGGTTCCTCTTGAGTTCTATTCCCAAAGCATCATAGAAGGCTGCTAGTTCAATCAGAGAGAGATTGCGAATTTTCTTCATGTCTTCAAGAGATAGGTCTCCAACCTCTGTCAGGCCAAATTGGCTTTTTCGAACAATAAATTTCTACAAGAAGTATATGTAAATAGGATTTTATTTTAGATGCTTGAGAAATGTTTAGTTTTTAAAATTACTCTTTGTGAAGGTTTTTTTTTTTAATATATATAAAAGATGTGCCTTGGTGCTGCAAGAAGTCATGTGGTGGTGATTTCATGGGTGGGCTAACTCAGAGCTGAACCCAGGGTCCTGCATGTTCTCGGGCCATTGTGCTGATGACTACTTTAATTTGAAATGTGCAACTGAGCCCCTGATCCTTTGTGCTCAATTATAGATTTCTTGGCAATTTTCACAAAAGCAGGGATCGATCTTAACACTGATGTCCTGGACATATTCCAATTTTCAACAATTCAGCTACACTACATCCTAACTCAACTTTCCTCTCTTGTTCCAATAGGATTTAATAATTCACCTCTCTCCCCTTAAATTCTTCCGTAATATTGCTTGATGCCACATTTCATCACAGAAATGGCTGCATAGCAGTGATGGAGGAAGTAGTTCTATATGTTATTTGCACTTTGAAGGAAGCGTGGCCTAATGATCTGAGCTCATTACTCAGAAGACAGAACACTTAAATCCTAATACCATCTAGATGTAACTCATGCCTGCTTGTTGTGGCACTCTGTCCCCCTCTAGTGGCACCTAGGCCAGCTAAAGCTTGATAAGCTTGTTACAGCCTTGGCTAAAAGAGATGTCTTTTAGCGCACGCAGAAGTGGCTTATGCATTAAGCTCTAGAGGTCTCAAGTTTGATCCTGGCCAACGATGACTGGGGTCTGCTGGTGTTACATAGGCACTGACTTTGACTTATTATACAGGACTGCTTCAGGGTGAGTAATATGAAACATAAATGTTAAAAGGCCAAGGAACACTTATGAAAGTAGAATCCATGGATCATTGACATGAATTGAATGCTACTTTGCAACTTCTGGGACATGAAAATAGGAATATTGCTGCATTAGGATATGTGATGTTTCCTGCTGTAAAACTGTAAAAAAAGTGAAAAAGAGCTCTTTTCATATGTTTTGATGTCATTATCAGTGTAATAATGCAGTGTAGCATTATTAGTGCTACAAGTCATCTCTACTTTTGGGGATCCAACTTGGAGCTAAAACCTTCTAGGGATGTGACTCCCTCCCTCCCTTTTAATTAAAATGCATTCAGGTTCAATGTCCTGGTTTTAACTCATCTCTCAATAAAAGCCATCAAACAGAGAAACAATAGTCAAGGAAAAGGCAAACAAAAATGATACATCTTGCATTGTGCTCTAAAAGCAACAGAGGACAAAGCTCTGACTGACCACAGAGGACATGAGTTCCAGAGGCCAGGATCTCCAACACTTCATTCCCAGTATTCTTTAAAGCAGGAGATGATTCTAAACAGGGGGAAATAGGAAGCACTGCAAGATACCATCATCTTCTGGCCAAATAGGGAAGATTGGGTAGTATAGAAAATGACCCCAAAAATCTAAAAATTCTGTTATTTCATTCAAGGAACATATGATAAGAGTCTTTGCAATGACAAACCATTGAAGCAAAGAAAAACTGCTGATGTACGTAAAGTGTGAAACAAAAGGCAATCTCATTATTTGCAGTGTTTCATCAGGTGAAAAAAAAATTCAAACAGAGCATATTAAATCACTCTGAAAATGTGAAAAAATTATTACCGGTGTAATACACACACACACACACACAGACACACTGGTAATAATTTAATATATATATATATATATAAAGGGACATAAGAGAGGAATAGGGAATGAGAAGGCCTCTTTGCAGGCCTCATTTGCCAATGGAAGGACTAAGTATTTAAAAAAAAATTACTACAGTGATTTTCAATGGTGGGTTGTTGTCTCCTAGAGGTGTTTTGATGTGATGTAGTCTTAACATGAGGTTTGGGGCTGTCTCTCTTTGTAAGAACAGCACTGGGAATCTATGGCATAGAGCACAGCAAACCACGGAGTTAGAGAACTATACAGTATTAAAGTTGGCACAATATATTGTGATAAACTTTGAATTTACTTCATCTCTGTGTTTTTTAGAAATTATATTCCTGGCATTTGGCGCCAGATCCTATATTGCATCAGTTTACGATCTGACACATCTTCTGTGTGGGGGACTAGGTACTGTATTTGGATGGACTCGATGTGCTAATAGGTTTTTACTTCTCCAACATCTAGGATTACATTCCATTTATCATGTTCCCAGTGGGCTAGATTGTGCAGTTTGAACATAGTCCTGTGTACGGGTGGTGTGGAGGTGTATCATCCCTGGGGGAGCATTGGAAGAGATTGTATTTAAGGAGGCAAAATTTCTCCCAGAGCTGCTTAGTTCTATGTATGTGGGTGCACAGACACTACATGCTATCCACAAAACCCACAGTTTTGCATGCAAAATTGTCCACTTGAAACACATCTGTGAACTTCTCTGAAACTATTCAGTTGCTTACCCATCAGTACAAGGCTGCCTTCTGTATGCTACTTGCCCCAGATTGCTGTGCCATGCCAGTTAGGAGGTTCATACTTATGGTTGGAAGAGTGTGAGGGATAGGTAACATCTCTAAAATTGAGGATGGAATCTCATGGTGAGGGTTAGGGGAAGGTTAGAGGTTTTCTAGTAACAGGACCAAGGAGAAAAGTTCGGTATGCCAGGACCATGGTAACTAGGGAGACAGCCTGATTCCGAAAAGATGATCAAATTATTATCACCACAGAGCAATCAGACTGTACTCCATGCCATATGTAATCTACTTGAGACTTATCACCCTACTGCAACATGAACATTTGAGGTTCTTGAGGTCTTCTCCATTGGTGCTGTTGGACACGCACAACCTGATTGTTCTTGATGAATTCAGCATCCATGCAGACGACAACTATTCTGGATCAATTTAGGATCTCAGGGCCAATGTGACATTTGTGGGACTGTTCCACATAGTTAATGGCTTGACTCATACCTCTGGCTAAAGTCTGGAGCCAGTGTTTCGGCTTTTATTGGATGGTGGTTGTGATTACATCCTTGTCACAGACTGATCATGAAACCCTCAAGTTTGGGGGCCAGGGCACATATTTCCTCTCAAGATGATGGATCCGTTTTAATGGTCCACCCTTAGAGGCTGATGGAATCAGTAAATTGCCAGCTGGCTCGGAGGGAGAATGCCATCCAACTGGTAGACTACACCTTGCATACCTGGTTGGACAATAATCTTCTGTCCCTGGCTACTGATCTGGTATCTCCTATACTGTACCTGCGTCAAATACTAATCTGAGACAATCTGAGATACTAGTGAACAGAACCAAGGTTCACTCTTCCTTCCATGTCTGAGTCTAACAGAACTCAGACACAGAAATTTAAAACCCATGTCAAGAAAGGTAGAGAATCTGGGTGTGGATAAGATGAAGGGAGTAGTTCAGGTAATAAAGATGGATTGCCACTCTCAGTGCCAGTAACTGATCTTTGTTTTTATGTGAAAAGTTTGTGGGTGACACAATGCAATATAATTTTCAAGTACTGGGGTATGTACACTAAATTGCGTTGGGTAGAAGATGTGTCCATGACTAAGCACACGCTTCGGCTTTGGTGCCTCATTGGGAATGCTATGTGATGGGCGACAGACAAGCACAGCAGGAAGCCTTTACAAATATATAAAGTATTAACACACATATATTGAAGGAAATCCAATGTATCTTAAGAGATTTCACTGTGGTGAGGGAAATGAAGCAGGAAATGAATGGGGTAAAGAAAAACTATTGAGTCAACATGAGGGGTTTAAACTTACAGGCAAAGCAGAATCATCCTTTTTGAATCTCTGGTTGTTCTGCCGTTCTCTGTTTTTTGGGACCACTGTGATGGATTCTGAGAAAGAAACCTCATAGGATAGCTCTTCTGTTACTGATGGGCTGTCTTTATCTAGTCCACAGTCTAGACAGCTATTAGCTGGAAACAAGGGAGACTATATATGAATACTGAAGGTTTGTTGGTGTTCGGTGCAGAGACATTAAAAAAATGGTAAAAACAAACAAAAAGCTTGTGAAAGTGTTAAGGGAAGAGTTTCACAGAGGAATTTCAGCATAACAATAATGCATGTTCCTGTTTTGTCTGGAAGAAATAAGCCCTTGTACTTTCTGAAATCAAAGCCCTATTTTTATTTTAGATTTTTTGCTGTTGATATTTGTGCAGAAGGTGATTAAGCTGTAAATTTTCTGGTTTGTCAGTAGAAGAATCATCCTCATCATCACATTTGTGCATAATGATCTTGTCTATCCTGGCTAGGGAAACTATTTCTGCATTTGTCCAGTGAACAATCTTTTTTTCTTTTTAAAGTTATTGATAGAAAAGTGCTGCTAACAGTGTTTCTCTGGTCACTGTTGTTTACACAGTTTTTTTTTCTTACAATTTCCCATCACTGCTGCTCTTGGTGCATAAAAAACATAGTATAGGCACACCCTGTGCAAACGGGGCTCAGCATGCTACCATCTGGTTTGCAAAGCCATGCCAGCCCTAGTGGAATTTTTAATAGAATCTAGGAACCAAAAGACAAGATGATCTAGTGCTCTGCTCCAGAAATTAGTTGCCCACTAGAATTAGTAGGCATAGGAGGGAAATTTCTACTATAGAAATGCCCTGTCTCCATAGACTTCACAGTGTATTAGCCTGAATGAGTTCTAGTGTTGCCAACTTTCATGATTTTATTATGAGTCTCATGATACTTAAAGTCCCAGCTCCTGGATTTTGTGCAACTAGGTAAGAATCTCAGCTTTCATTAAAATAAAAAGTAAGTTTTAGCCTTCAAGGTTGCAGAGGAAGCTTAGAAACATGACCCAAGTGCACCCTAAAGGCTTAGAAATAAGATAAATAAAGTGAGCCCCAAATGTATTATCATTATTTAAATCTTAGGATTTTAAGCCAAATGTATGGTTTTTGGGGACCTGACTCATGATTTTTGAACACTTGGGGTTGGTAGTACTGGAAGTTCAAACATCATTCTTCCCATACAGGTGCTATCGCTCTTTCAAATTATAGGATAGACAAAGCTAACTACGTTATGAAACACTTTACAAAACACTAGTATGGCTGTAGGTCTCAGGAATCTATTTACATATTTTGAATTGCAGTGCAGACTGGGCCACAGATTAGCGACTACAGGCCCTGCTCTATGTTTGTAAAGCATCCAGCACAACAGGGCCCCAATTCAAAATGGGGACTTTGAGCACTAGCACAATATAAATGTTTATTAATAATAGTAATAATCTTAAAGAAAAGCATGAAGTGTGTCCCAGCACCTAAAATAGTGAATTATCCAAATGATCCCAAAAGGTACTTTCTATCTCTCATTGCTATGATCAAATTAATATTGGTTACAGGTTGGCATACTCACAACTCACTGATTTCCAAACTGGCTTCTGTCCCGGAAGCTGGATACCATTCGAAGGAACTGGTGACACTGGCACTGTCTCAAACGTGGGCTGATAGGCAAGGAAAAATGATCAGACTGCAATGAAATTAAAGGCATGTGGACAGACACGTCTACAACTCAATCAACAGTGTATCAATCCCAGCTTATGTTTTTGTCACTAAGTTTAAACAATCCATTCTGATTTGCCAGAGAGAGATTTTCATTACCCAGCCCGTGCAAGTAATCTTCTTCAGGCAGCAGATGTGGATCATGTCGAGGTCAGTGAGTATTGCCACAGCTTTACACAGCTAATGAGTTCTCCCATATGTAATGACTGAAATTAACTAATGAAACTGCTTCAGATAACTGCAGCAAGTTAAAGGTTTGTATCAATGTGTAATTCATCTTGCTTTTAATCACCGTGGTCACATTCTGCCAGGTGCTGTGCACCTCCTGAAAAGTGCTGAACACTCTCAACTCCCACTGAGGGGCTGCAGGAATTGAAGGCACTCAGTACCCTGCAGGATTGGAAATTTAACAAGTAAATAAATGGATGGCCAAAACCAGCTGGAAATGCACTTCAACATTTTCCTCCCATAGGCTACACTGTGTGGAAACTGGGGTTACAAGAATAACACAGGTTCTTTATCAGAGAGCGGCAAACAATTTTTTTAAAAAATCTCTTTCCTATTGCTTAGTTTTGTTTGGTTTTGCCCAGAAAATTGTTTTGCACTGTGTAAAAATGCTGTGTGTGTGTGTGTGTGAGAGACAGAGAGAGAGAGAGAGAGTGGGGTGAGTGGGAGGGAGAGAGACAAAATCAGCGGCTGAAAATCAAAGGGTAACTTTCACTTGGTGTGACATTTTTATGTGCTGAATTTGCCCTTGTGATTAGCAGCTTTGGAATAGATCATGAGGTAATACTTAGTCCTGCCACGAGTGCAGGGCACTAGACTAGATGACCTCTTGAGGTCCCTTTGAGTCTTACGATTCTATGATTCTCTGAGGAGAATATGGAGCAGGAAGACATGTTCAGGGATGAAGAAAGGGTAGAAATATTAAAAACAATTAGAAGGCTACTTGGTGAAATCAGCTTCATTGGCTAAAATCTTTGTTTTAAAACCTGTTCTGTTCTCTACATCCTGCTGGCATCCTGGAGAATTGTGTTATTTCTCTCACACCCTTGCTTTTACATGCTCCCCTGTCCCTTGAGGTTCAGCATCACAGCCGTCTTTCCAGGGGAGTGGTGCTGATGAGAACTCTGCTGAACCCATCAAAGCTGCTCTTTAAACAGCTGAATAAACCATTTAGCAATATGAGGTGATGCCTTCCCCAGAGGCAGAAAACACTGTCTTCCCAGTTTGTAGTTAATGCACATGGGAGCAGTACTCAGACGGATATAAAATGGCAGATATTTAAAAGGACGGCAGACCTTCCAATTTGAACACTGAAATAATGTTGCAGTTGTTTTATACAATCTTATCCTTTGAGTTATTTGGATAACAAAGTTAAATGTAAGATGAATAAAATCTCTCCTGAGAGAGTCCATTTAATAGGCTACCCACCTTATAGCAAACAGGATTTGAGTCACAAGGTTTCCTTTGAACTATAATCCATTAAAAAGCAAGGGCTGTGTAATAAAAGAAATGAAATATGGTAGCATGATTTTATGATTTCTAAAAGCCCAGCATTAAAAGAAATGTTTTATGACAAGCTGCCTGAGCTGTGTGAAGTGCAAAAAGTAGGCAAATAAGAGAAATGGTGAACATGAATTAGATTTGTAAAATCCTTCCAGCCTTGATAATATAAGGCATTATAAATAACACACGGAAAACTAACAGGGCACTCTCTCTGTTGCATCCTGTTTCTGCTGGGCATATGATTTAGGAAAGGGAGATTGTTATAGACCCAGCTAGGGATCAAATACTCTCTGCCTTAACTCCAGTGTAGTTTAGAGCAGCTTGCAAGATGCTCTAATATGAGTCCGTTGAGTATATTCCCCTATAAACAATGCTGGGAATAACTAAAAGGCATCACATTCCAGCCTCTTGCCTCCCCACCAGTAAAGGGAGCAGCATGTAGGAGTCAACTCCGAAGGCTTTATGTGAGCCGGGGACACTCATGATAGGGGTATCCCCAACAGGGGATTTACAGGAGGTTTCTGCTTGTTATACCACCCGAACAACAAAAAGGGAGCAGATTGGGACAGAGAATCTCCTCCATTTTTGTTAGTGCATGATTATGATATATAGATAGTGTCCCTTAAAAACAAAAGATTAGAAAGCTCATTTTCCAATAAATGTGCTAAACCTAGTGGGCCAAATTCTGCCCCCCGTTACATGTGTGCAATACCATTGACTTGGATGTGGTTCCAATAAAGGCAGAATTTGGTTCAGTTTAGGTATCCTGATTCTGGCCTACAGTTAGTTGTTCATCAAGTCATTACTGATGCTAAAAATGCCTCCAGTGTTTACTTGCACTATGTGCACAGGAAGAGGAAATCTGACTAGCAAGAAAAAGGTGGAGATGGAAATGCTCATTTCCTTTAAAAGCGTTCCACTACATAGAAGATGTAAAAACAAATCATCAGAGCATCACAAAGGCAAAATTTTAATGTCAGCACTGCAGCCAAGAAACATAAACACTAAAGAAATGTTCGTGTTAAAGTTCTGTTCATGCTGCTAGCTGCCTTTGCTTTTTGAGAGATTCATATTTTCAAGCATGGTAAGTGCAAATGCCTTTTCAGGCAAATGCCTCTAGTTTACTATTTACTATTTTAATTAGATCCTGATCCTTCATGCACTACTCTTAGCAACACTCCTCTGAAAATCAAGAGGAGTTTTACTTATCAAAGTGTGCAGGGTCAGGTCCTTCATTAGTCTGGAGCTTAACTTGCTCCCCACTTTTGGACTTTACTGATAGGTTACACCAGGCACCAAACTGCCTGATTTTCAGATCTGTTGAGCACTTGCAGCTCCTAGAGACCTTAATGGACGCTGTGGGCGTTCAACACCCATGAAAATCCGGCCACAGTGACTGATGTGCCATAGCCCTGTTTTAGAGGTGGGACAGAGTTGCCTCATCCAGGGGAGGGTGAGATTGCTTCAAGGGGGGAGTTCCTGGGTGGCACCCCCATTGCACCTTGCTCTAGAAGGATGTAGCATGTTTCCCATTTCTAAGCCAGGTTAGCTCTTCCAGCTGGAACAGAGGCAGAACAGGGCCGTGAACAGGGCAGAACAGGGTCACACTTTCTTGCCACTAACTTTGGGGTGGTTTATGCTCTTTTTGGGAGCAGTCCTGTGCTCACCAGAGTGAAGGGTCTATAACCATGGTTAGCCTCTAAGCCAGGATACAAGGACTCCTTGTGCCATATTCCCCTCCTTGTGCACCTACCCAGGGATCATTCACAATCTGGACTTATGCCTGTTTTTGGTTGGATAACCCTGACATTAAGAGCTACAATTCATTATGCAAGCAACTGAGGCAATAGGTTTCAAATGAGTCTAGAAACCCAGTTTTTTCCTTCTCTATGCAGGGTGGAAAACTTCACTAAACCTGTCCATTTGCCTAGGACGCTTTCCTCCCCCTGTTGTCCCTGCTTGCTGACAGCAAAGTAAATTAAAAATAGAAAATTATAGCTATTTATGCAGCCCAAATGCTAACAATTTGTATTCTTCTTCTCCTCTTGCCACTGGGCAAAGCTAAGTGAGTCACCCTCATAAAAAGAAATCTCACCTTGTGGTTTAATCACCCTTTTCCTCATCACTAAGAGTAGAAGATAGTTATCCATCCCATATCTCTCTCCTCTGGGCAGCTGTAGTGTTTATGATGCCTAGAGGGCTGGATGAAGACTGCACCTCTTCTTTTAATGTAGAGGATTACACAAACTATTATGTGGACAGACTAACTCTTCCCATGGCAGAGGTGATTAAAAGTCCTGCATGGCATTTCAGACTAGTACGCAAACACTTGAAGAAAAGATGATTTATCTGGTACCAGCGATTCAGCCAAGCCAAGGTACATCAGTCATTGTGCACTAAACTGCCAACATTCATTCCCTACATTTCTCCTAATCACTGGAGAGGTGATAAATAAGACAGCCTTTCAAAATCCCATAGCAGCTAGTCACACAGAGGGAGATTTTCAATGTCACACAGCAATTGAGAGCCCAACTCACATGGACTTTCAATGGGTGTTTGCTGCCTGGCTGCCCTTTAGAACTCTCTCCTATATTCTCTTTAAGTAGCGGAGATAAATGTGTGAAATATGGCTGCGACTACAGTAAGTGTGTAGCAATACAGGTAGAATTGAACAATTTCATGGGAAGAAAGAATGAGAAATCCTCGGACTGTCATAACAGTTACTTTTTAAATCTTATATTAGACTTTCACAATGCAGAACAATTAGATGGGCTCCGTTTTTAAAAAGGTAATTGTAAAATGAAAACTTGAAGACCATGCCTTTAACATAGCTCTGGGACTTCCAGTCCATTAGCGAGACACAAGAAAAAGACCAAAAGATCATCAGATTCAACACTCTGTGCAACAACGAGAACTAGTGTACATTTTTTTTCCTGGTGACTGCTTTTTATTAGAGTAATTAAACTTCATTTTGCTGCAGGAACTGCACATTCTGCCATACTTATTGTATCTAAGAAGTTTCATAGGTTGACTAACATACCAATACCTCATGGTAAAAAGAGACCTAGAGCTTTAAGATAGGTGATAGATATTTTACCTAAGGAAAATGCCTAATCTTACAAAAAGTGCCATGAGATCTTTAACGTCTGGGCAAAGTAGTCTGGGATTTTGAAGTCTTAACCAAGAGACTCTACCCACAGGAAACCATGGTACTTGGAGGATGTGGTGCTGTGCCAATCTTGCTAGTATATGAACTTGTGGTTCCAGGGAGGCTATTTTAAACTGGAGACTGAGACCACTAAGCTAATCCTCCAGATGTTTTACTTTTGAACTCCTATTTTAACGTGAAGCAGCTGTGCTTTGTCTGTTTAATGGACTTTTCAGGTTATTAGTGTGTAGCTGGAAAAAATAAACAAATGAGAAGGGACTGAATAATTCCATGGAAGAAGGCAGTTTCTTATATTGTTGAAAAGTAGTAAGCTTCACTATACATTTTTAAAACAGGGCTTGGCAGTTTAGCTATGATCCGCATTAAGGACAACAGGAGTTACTCATTTAAATTCATGCATGCTGCTTTTGAGTTTTTAGTATGTGGACTTAGGGCATACGATCAACTAAATCCATGTAAATACAATGCATGGGGATAAGCAATGGTAATTTTATATCTGTCCTCAGGGACAAATGGATGAGACCCTAAAGAAGAAATGTTCATTCCTGAACAAATGAATCATGGATGGATTTTTATTTGCTTTATTAGTGAAATAAGGTTCCCATTGAAACAATTGCAAAGATGCCTGCAGGTGTTTAACTGCTTATGCATACTTGCCCCCATTGCTTCATTACACAGATTTTACTTCACTGCTAAGATTGCTGAGTAAATATCATGTGTCCTCAGAAGCCAGCAAAAATTTGCACAGCTGCCAAAAGTAACTCACTGATATTCAAAAAATGAGGGAGTAAATGTTAGTCTTGATAGTGGATTGCAGAATGAAGGTTGGCAATGGACACAGCATTACATTATAAGTTAGTTGCAAAACTTTGCACTAGCTATTTGAGCCGGTTTTATTGTTCCCTTTAAAAGGTAGCACATTTGCTTATAGGACATCAAAAAGGTCCAGACTGGGCTGTTTGGGGCAAGAACCATCATTTACTACTTCTACAATGCCTAGCACAATAGATCTCAGGTTGAAGCATTTATATGCTGTAGCGATATAAATAAGAATAAAGTTCAAAACCCTCCATTACCAAGTATTTGCCACTTACAGAAGAGTCATTAACTCCAAAGATGTCTCGCACATCCCTGACAGTGTGTTTGTTCTTCTTCCTCATAGTCTGAGTGTAGGTGTTGTACCTTCTTTGTACTGCGGCGGCTTGCGTGCGGGTCAGTGTGGACAGCAGGGCTTGCCCATCCTCTTCTTCAGCCCCCGAAATCAACGTAGATAGGCCCACATCTTGCAGCCATTCAGCTTCAAGTTCCCCCTCTGTGAAGGAGTGAGAGTGTTAACGTGCCTTGTATTGGGTGGGTCGGAGGTAGCACAGTTGGTTTAGTGTGCCAGCCTTTACCTCAGGAAGACTCCATTTCCAACCTGCCTTGGGCCACACAAGTAAGTAAAATTTACTTGTCAATCTTGAAAACAATCCCCAGCTTGGCTGTCTCTGCACAGAAGATATTTAGGAGAAGAACAGCAGAAGAATGGTAATTCAAGCCCACTGAGGTGCATTAATACAGCATTGTGAAGAAGATAGCATAGCGCCTGCCCATAATTGCCTGGAAAATTCACTAAACAATAGCCCTCATTAAAGAAGATGAATGAAACCCCTTTCAGTCCCACATATGTTGTGTATGGATGCTGTCATTTGACAAAGGAAGGCTGGCTGTAATCCCCTCTAGTTTCACAATATCCTTTTGAGATGTGGTGACCAGTACTGCACAGGGTATTCCAGATGAGGCCACACCCTTGATTCATATACAGGCAACACAAATAAATATGTCAAAGAGGAAATGGACTAATTTTCTCTTTCAGAGCAAAAGAACTAGTTAATGAGCTCTTTCTTAACATATTATTTTCTTAATGGCACACTTGCGTTTTCACATTTGCTCTAATTTTCCTTCCTTATGTACCAGAACCTGTACAATTGTGTCTCTCAATCTGTAGACAATTTACTTAACTTTCGCAGTCAGATGCACAAAGAAACAATTAAATTGCTGGGGCTTATGTAAGAGCCATTGACCTTGTTGCTTAACTTGCTTACCTTTCCACAAGCCTCCAGAAACATAGAATATCAGGGTTGGAAGGGACCTCAGGAGGTCATCTAGTCCAACCCCCTGCTCAAAGCAGGACCAATCCCCAACTAAATCATCCCAGCCAGGGCTTTGTCAAGCCTGATCTTAAAAACCTCTAAGGAAGGAGATTCCACCATCTCTCTAGGTAACCCATTCCAGTGCTTCACCACCCTTCTACATAACTTAATCTCCTGGCTGTGTGTGTATGGCAGAGTGACCAATTTATTGATCCACTCCCTCGTATCTGGTGTAACAGCTTACTTTCACAAATAGGACTAATGACTGCTCCTTTTCCTCCTGCCTGAGTTTGGAGCTGATGATTCTCATGCTGTTCTCATTCCTCTTTTTGAGGGTCTATTTTCATCTACATACATTGCTGCTCCATCTACATTCTCTCCTGTTCCAGTTTCATGATTAAATTCATCTTGGCTCTGGACCTGAAATGTTCTTTCCAAGAAAATGTTTGTAAATCAAGCTTGGCTTTCACAGTGCCAATGAAAAAAATAGGGCTATCAAGGGATTAAAAAATTAATCACAATTAATCGCACAATTAAAGAAATTAATCGGGATTAATCGCATGATTAATCCCATTGTTAGACAATAATAGCATACCATTTATTTACATATTTTTGCATGTTTGCTACATTTTAAAATATATTGATTTCAATTACACAGACTACAAAGTATACAGTGCTTACTTTATATTTATATTTGATTACAAGTATTTGCACCGTAAAAAAACAAAATAAATAGTATTTTTCAATTCACTTAATACAAGTACTGTAGTGCAATCTCTTTATCATGAAAGTTGAACTTACAAATATAGAATTAAGTACAAAAAACTGCACTAAAAATAAAACAGTGTTAAATTTTAGAGCCTACAGGTCCACTCAGTCCTACTTCTTGTTCAGCCAATCGCTCAGACAAACACGTTTGTTTACATTTGCAGGACATAATGCTGCCCGCTTCTTGTTTACAATGTCACCTGAAAATGAAAACAGGCGTTCTCATGGCACTGTTGTTGCCGGCGTCACAAGATATTTAAGTGCCAGATGCGCTAAAGATTCTTATGTCCCTTCATTCTTCAACCACTGTTCCAGGGCACATGCGACCATGCTGATGACAGGTTCTGCTGCATAACAATATAAAGTAGTGTGGACTGACGCATGTTCATTTTCATCATCTGAGTCAGATGCCACCAGCAGAAGGCTGATTTTCTTTTTTGGTGGTTCGGGTTCTGTAGTTTCCGCATGGGAGTGTTGCTCTTTTAAGACTTCTGAAAGCATGCTCCACACCTTGTTCCGCTCGGAATTTGGAAGGCACTTCAGATTCTTAAACCTTGGGTCGAGTGCTGTAGCTATCTTTAGAAATCTCACATTGGTACCTTCTTTGCGTTTTGTCAAATCTACAGTGAAAGTGTGCTGGGTCGTCAGGGCTGGCTTTAGGCTGATTCCTTGGAATCAGGCCCCACGCCCAAGAGGGCCCCACGCCCTAAGCGCCTTTTTAATTTTTTTTACTCACCCGGTGGTGGTCCAGGTCTTCGGCGGCACTTCGGCGGCGGGGGGGTCCTTCACTCGCTCTGGGTCTTCGGCGGCATTTCGTCCTTCAGTGCCGCGGAAGACCTGGAGTGAGTGAAGGACCCCCCCACCGCCGAAGATCCAGACTGCCACCAGGTATTCGAATCGGGCCCCGCAGTTCCTAAAGGCGGCCCTGTGGGTCATCATCCAAGACTGCTATAACATGAAATATATTGCAGAATGTGGGTAAAACAGAGCAGGGGACATATAATTCTCCCCCAAGGAGTTCAGTCACAAAATTTGATTAATGCATTATTTTTTTAACGTGCGTCATCAGTATGAAAGTATGTCCTCTGGAACGGTGGCTGAGGCGTGAAGGGGCATATGAATGTTTAGCATATCTGGCATGTAAATACCTTGCAATGCCAGCTACAAAAGTGCCATGTAAATGCCTGTTCTCACTTTCTGTGAAATTGTAAATAAGAAGCAGGCAGCATCATCTCCTGTAAAGGTAAACAAAGTTGTTTGTCTTAGCGATTGGCTGAACAAGAAGTAGGACTGAGTGGACTTGTAGGCTCTGAAGTTTTACACAGTTTTGTTTTTGAGTGCAGTTATATAACAAAAATAATCTACATTATGAAAATGTAGAAAAATATCAAAAATATGTAATAAATTTCAACTGGTATTCTATTAATAGTGCAATTAAAACTGCGATTAATCACGATTAATTTTAAAATCGCAATTTATTATTTTGAATTAATCATGTGAGTTAAGTGCGATTAATCAACAGCCCTAAAAATAGTAAAATGTGGTCTGAGCATGGTCAAAAAGATATTTTGCTTAGATGTCACCAAGAGGTTGGTGGATAGTTTTCCTCATCATTTGTCCAGCTGTAGTACTTACAAACAAGAGCTAAGTAGGAATCACAAAAACCAAAGGATGATTGAACAGGAGTGAAACTATTTTATTGAATCATTTTATGCAGTAATTGCTTCTACCATGTTTTAGCTAAATGGTCTTAGTTAAGGACTAGGAACCATTTTTGGTTTTGTTTTAAAGTTATTTTCACACAGTATAATCCTCTGGTTTCTATTTAGAAATCAGTGTCTAGAAACCCTGATAGGGAGCCAGAATCCTCAATATTCAACTCCCTTTTTCTTTCAGAGAGTATTAGGGAAGAGATGTTTCTTCTTAAGGCTCATGACAATGTCCATCTCAACTTTTCCTAAATTCTCATGCCACTCTTTAAGAATTCAGCTTTGCCCAAGTGTCTCTGCTCAGCTCAGGGTGCAGCTCTGAAATGAACCTATAGAGTTGCCCCAGTTCTCAAAAATGCAAAGAACCTGCATTTTGGTTCCTCCTGTGATTCCATGGCACACAGCCATATGTCTAAATACCTCACACTTTATTGTTGATGGGATGACAAACCTGCAGCCAGGGGCCTCCCTGTACCCGTTGGTGAGGCTACTGCTCAGCCCTCTGTGATGTCACTAATGTGTTCATCGCTTGCCCCACTTCAACCCCGTATCTCTCAAGATGAATTCTCTTGCGCCTGGTTACTAATGTCAATAGTATGAAAGTTCTCTGATCTTTTTGAAAACACATGATCATGAGAGAAGGATTATTTTGTCCCTAATAATATTTATGTTGGGCACGATTTTCCCTTCACTTCCTCCTCAAACCATCTGTTCTCTTCCTCTCCCATTTTCCTCAAAGATGTATCAAAAGATTTTTATTATTTTTAATGAATTTCCACATTGGTTTTCTTGTGTTTTGGATCATTAGTAAGTAGTACCAGTATCATCTAAATTTGATTTATAATTATAACTGAGTATTCCAAAGACTTTTGGTCCAATACCAAATATTTTCCAAATGCTCAGTAGTTGGAATGAGCACTTCCTCACTGAATATGTTTCTGAAAGCAACAATATTCAAGACACAGAGGTAACTGCAGCGTAGAAATGTATTGGATTTTACCCTGCAATTTCATTTTTAATTCAGAGCAGAGGGGACCAAAAAACCCCCAAAACCAATGAATGTAATCAGACAAACGATAAACCTGAGAATGCAGAATAATCTATATAGTTGTGAATGTTTCAGTTAACAGCAGTGTACTGTAATGTTTCTGAGAAAGAGGATAATTGGTAACAGCTCAGATATTCCCTAGACTCCACAAAGGTTCAGGTACCTAAAGAGTGCAATTAAATTGCATTGAATGTGGTGGTAAGCCAGTAACATCCTAATTCTCAATAAAAGTTGAATTGAAAGAACACAGTACAGTGCTTTTAAAATATAACCCTAGATGTTATGTCAGCTCAGGCTTCTGATAAAGTAGCACAGTTTGCTTTTGGATTGTAACAGACTTGTGTAATAATAACAGACATATAAAATATCAAACACTCCCCGTCTCAATTTTCAATTTTCAAATATATTAGGAAAAAGACCAGGGGTAATTTATTTCGAGATGGCATAGAAAAGTGGTAACATATTCAGTATGGTTCATATTAGTGATGGGTGAATTTCAAAAAGTTTTGAAGTTTGGATGACATGAGTATCCAAAAATACAGATCCAAACAAGCTCTCTTAGGTTTAGATGTTGATTTGGAAGTCTTATAAAAACAAGCCCTCACAATGATACATCTGAATGATATCCAGATTGAAAATGGTTAAATAAACCTATTTTTCTGTGTGTTGCACAACTTTCTCTTCGGGTCGTAGCTAAAACAAGGAAGAGGACACACGCAAGAAATTAAAAGAAAACCAAAAAAAGATTAATTGGACTTCTTTTAGTCCTCAAATAGATTCAGTTTTGGTTTGTTTCATGTTTGGGGATGAAGTTTTGTTTAAACTCCTCTCTTAGCTGCACCATTTCATTTATCTCCTCTCTCTTACTGAAACATGGGTAAGATCAATTCAGAAAAATCTTCTCCAGAAATCAGAGTGCCAAATTCCTGAAGAGACAACATTGAGTAAGTCTCTCTCTATATCTATATCAAGAACTTACTTTGTGTTGACTGTTAAATTCAGAAATTGAGCTCCCATGGACATAGTATCATTTTGGCAAGTTTGTGATTCTTGACTAATACTATGGATGGGTGAGCCCAAGCCAACCCTCCAGATGTGAATACCTCTGACTTTAAAGGAAATCAGCATTCCAACCCACATTTTGTGGCTCAAGCCCATCTGTACATTAATTACATCCATGCTGGGAGTTTGGAGGAGTGGAGATTAGGACATCAGTGAAAGAATTTAGTCAAAGTAAAATATGGGAGGACAAGTTTGGAATTTGTATGCTCACCATCAGCTGGTTTGACTTCTAATAGTGTTTGTTCTTCTTGTCCTTGTTCACTGTTTTCTTGGATACTTTCCACTTCACACCAGAAATCCTCCATTGAGGTGCTATCCACGGAGGCCTGGGAATTGGAACGGCTGAACATGGGATGACGTAAGGACTCATTGGAAAGCATCCTGTTAATTCTTCGGCACTGAGGGAGGGATTTTCTGGAAGAAGATAACGATCAAAAATGGAAACACTGTATCTTTTTTTCCCCCTGAATTTCTATCTTCTAACACAAAGATGAAGCTTACAGTCAATGCATCAACTCACTCTGTTTTGAGGTGGGCAGTGGACATAATGGTGGAAACAAAGGACAGAATGAAGGTAGTCTTCTCTCGGAATTTTCTCATTTCACAGTTTCAGTCACAATCTTAGGGTTACCTTTGTCATTTTGTTTTTTTGATTTAATAAAAATATTTTTTTTATATTGTGAAGTGCTGATTATTAGCAGTGGACTGGGCACTGGCCTGGGACTCAGGAGACCTGGCTTCTCTTCCCAACTCTGTCACTGCTCTACTGTGTGACCTTGAGCAAGTTACTTTACTTCTTTGTGTTTCAATTTCCCCTTCCCACTTTCCTCTGTCTGGTCTGTTTTGCTCCTAAATTTTTCCAGGCAGAGACTGTCTATACTATATGTTCTGTATGTCTACTATATGCCCAATGAGTGTTTGATCTTAGTTGGGCCTTTTTGCATGATTGTAATACACACAATAAATAATACTAAGTGTGCAATGGGATTTGGAAAAAGGGTCCTAGTGGCATGGAGAAGTGTCCCAGGAACTGGAGAAGAAGCTTCTGTCACAGGGCCATCCAGTCCTCACCTACTTGAATTCACAGAAATACAATTTCTCTTCCTCTTCCTTTTCAGTGTGCCATGATTCTGGCCAACAACCCCTTATTCAAACCCACAGACGTCTCACTCCATAAAAATGTATTTCCCTTTTCAGGGTTCCCCGTCCCATCACTGTTTTCATGGTGGATTTATAAACAAAATGATTTAATGCCAAAGAATTAACTTATTCTTTCCCTCTTGTGTAGTTGTTCCGAGCTGAGGTGCTGGCTGTTTCTCTGAGAATGCCGGAGCACTCCTTGATCATTTGGGTGGTCTAAGCCGATTAGTGCTGCAGCCCAGAGCTGAGCTCAAGGCTAGGGATCAGCAGTGGAAACAATGGAACAACAAATTCCAGCTGTGGACATGATCAGTGCTTATACAAGGCAAAGCAGAGCTGCTGTCCCATTTCTCTCTTTGATTATGGAATGGCAAATGGCATGCTTGCCAAACATGCCCATTTGCCACTACCAGATGATAAGGAAGGGATTTAAGCTTTTAAATGGGTGAAGAAAATATTTCCAAAAAGCAGAAAAAAAATATTATTCTGATAAATGCGCTTTTGGAAGAGCAAAGTTGTAGTCAGTGTTTCCACATATTTTCTCATGAACTGCTAGTGGTTTAAACATACAGGGACCATTATTGTTTTAATCAGGGCAAGGCACAATCAAGAAAATACAAGGAGAATTCATGACATCAAAGTGGTTAAAGCTATTTGAGTGATTTCCATGGAGTTTGTCCATTGGAGAGACCAGAGCATCTCAATTGGCTTCAGGTCATAAAACCTCAGATGACTGAGTCACCAATGAAATCATCATATGGCTCTGTGTGGAAACTGTTATCCCTGTTATTTCCAAAGTCATCCTCTCCTCCCCCGCTCCCATGCATCGGCAAGAAACACAAAAATGTAAATAAATCCCAGAGTCTTTAAAAGCCATGTGGCAATAGCTCACAGAGAGCTCTAATAAAGTTTTAGTTATTAAAATAAAACACACCATAGCCAATGCCAGTATCTGAAGGAGGCAGTGTTTGCTAGTCAAATCGATACAACTACTAATGTTTCTGATCTGATGTTCTCAAAGTCAATACAGAACATAAATCAGATGAAAGGTGCACTTCTACAGTGACTAAATCAAGATTAGGGCTCCATTGTACTCAGCATTGCAGAGTTGTGCTCCAAAGGGCTTATGATACAGCAGTTGTTCTTAGTCAGGTGCTACAATGCCCAGGGTGGTGTTAGGAAGCTGTGACCACTTTACCCTACCCAGAGTGTTAAATAGGAGAGGGTTCCCAGCTGAATGAGGGGACAGGTCCCTGTATAGAAAAATTTGAGGACAACTAATCTAAATAGACAAGATAGACAAAGGTTAGGAGAAATAATTATTGTCTCTATTTTACAGACAGGCAACGGAGGCCTGGATAGATAAAGTGACTTGCCTAGGGTCACACATGAAGTCTGTAGCAGAGCCAGGAACTGAAACCAGATGTTAAGAATCCCAGTCTAGCATTTTTATTACAAGACATCTTTCCCTTCTCTGTAATTAAAATGCAAATGAAGATTCTTGTTTAAAAAGAGCTTCTACATGACACCATTTCAAAGAACAGTATCTTTGTTATAAACCTTTGTCAAAAATCAAGCACACATATCAGGTCAGAATTCCTTTAACAACAGTCATTAAAATGAATGCTCCTTTCATTCTTGCAATCAAATCTATGTTGAAGAGGCAGCAGAACATGTTCCCAGATAACATAACTGGCTGGATTGGACTGTCTTTTAGTCATTGTCAGGGAATTCAAACATTTCCTGCCTTCCAAGTGTGTGGAATACTGACCATGACCCTTGCACTCCTGGAGCATCATCCAGTCTGATCTCTGGGCTCTGACTCCTTCAGCACTCAGCTAACTCAAACTGGGGCCTTACATCACCATATTAGGAAGAATCTGTACAGAGTTGGTGGTTTCAACAGCAGCTAATATGGTATTTTGTAACATTACCATACAAAAAACTAAATGCAAAACAGATGAGTAGCATGGCAACATCTAATGTGACAACCAACATTTACCAAATACATCCAAGGTTACGGAGTAATTAACATATATTCAGAACAACATTAAAAGTACAGAACAAATTTTGAATATCAGAACAGTCTCCCAGGAGTTGCATATTTGAGCTTTGTTATCTCATCTCAGATTAAATCACGCTGTGTAAGATTCACATCACGAGAATTAGGCAGTGACACATGCATCTTATTGGTATACAACAGTTTGCTTCCAGGTGGTCTGGTTCGCACATTATTCTGATGCTTGCTATTAAGAGCATGTGTATTCAAGTAGACTTCCAGCTGCCATAATAATCCATATATGTGGACCTTTGGTCCTGGAGGAAGTGTTTTTGCCTGTAAGTGACAGCAGTGTTTGTCTGCATTTCCTTCTAGCAAATGTTTTTCAAAACAGTTTCAGAAAAAATATCCCAGGAGAAGCAAAGCAGGTCTATATTCTTCATCACTTTTAACTCACTCTTGAAAGACACTGACTGAGCACTGACTCAGCACACTGGATGTGAGTGTTCCTAGAATAACAGCTCAGCTGAGACTAAGTCACCAGGGAACAATGGAAACAGACATCCTACCCTTCAGCAGGGCCGGCTCCAGCTTTTTTGCCACCCCAAGCGGCGAAGAAAAAAAAAAACGATTGAGCTGCCGCCAAAGTGCTGCCAGAGAGGACAAGAGGGAGTGAAGGACCCGCCGCTGAATTGCTGCTGAAGACCCGGACATGCCGCCCCAACAACGGACGGACTGCCGCCCCTGTCCATTGGCCGCCCCAGGCACCTGCTTCCTTCACTCAATGGGGCCAGGGTTTTTAATTTTTTTTGCTGGCTATTAGGCCACTAAACTACTGAGCTGATCCTGTTGCTCTTTAAGAAACACTTGAAAAGAAGTAATGATACAGGAGTAGCAATTGTAAAATTTAAGCTTCATCTATCTTAGTTACCCTCTCTTCCTTTCCCAATTTTTTTACAGGCAGGCATGAGTTGATCAGATAACAGTCTGACCAAAAATTAAGAGGAGAAGCTCATACCCAGATTTTCTAGACAGAAGTAAAGACAAATGCAGAAAATGCTGGGAGAGAGAAATGAGGTTTCAAACATCAAACAAATACTGCAGTGCGTGACTAAAATGGATGAAATAGTTTTCAGGGTTGGGTTTTACAAAGCTTGCAAAAGGCAATGAAGATGGTAAAAGAGCGACAGTGAAAGAACTTGCTGCAAGGCCGCGCTCTCACTCATCATTGATTACAGAAGAAAGGGTTAATTGCCAGTAATGAGAAATATGACGGTATCATGTTAAAAGTTTTCCACTGAAAACACTTTTGCAAGGAAGCAGGATATTTCCATAGAATACAAGGGAACTGACAGTTACCTTCTAACAATGAAGTAATGTAATGGTGAATCAGACCTTCTATATGTACATTTTATTTTCTCTCTGTAGGAAACCAATGTACAATTTAGAATTTGATACCACATTGATTTTGATACTGCTCAGCCAATCCAATAAGCAGCTCTTTTCACAGAAAAGATAAATCAAACCACACACAAAGGGCTAGTTTTGGTGACACCTAATTATTGTTCGGCGGCTGAGAAATGATAGGTCAATGATTGTGTTTTCAATTTAATTAAGTGATGGGTGGTGAAGAATCTATAAAACAGAAGGAGAGCAATGAAAACACCTTGTATTCAAAAGTTGCATTTAAACCGTATACAGGCAGAAAAGAGAGGGAACGTTCTTCTTGTGTGGTTGTAAAGATTCATTTCATATGACCACTGTGTATGCCACACCACAATTAGTCTGCATAAATGCTGATGGGAAAAGGTAATTGGAAGATGAAGAGTAAAAGTTCTCACAATTACTGTAGCATCAGGATCTCTTGTCGCATGCAGTATTCACCAATGTTGTGTCTGAGTAGCTAGATTATCTACTGTGTGTTAGCATGCCTTCAATGGCACAAAAAATGCTGTAGGGTAATGTTGAATCTGGCCCCAAAACTCTTCATGCCTGAATTTCTGACACATGCACAAAAATGCATTTCTGCCCCCTCCGCCCTTTCTAACTGCCTAGTTGTTATTTTTTTAAAGCTTTGTAGTGGGCACTTAAAATCATATAAGAGACTTTCCCTTGTGAATTGTGAACCAACTTCATTATAAGCTGTTAGAAAGTTGACATTTCTTTACCAGTTTCATTTAAAATCTACTTTGAGAGACAGGTATTGTTTTTCAAGAGAACACACAACTGATGCCAAATGTGTCTCAGACCTATGATACAGATATCCAGTGTAAAGCAATAAGTTGGCCTACATTAGTACTGTTATGCCTTTTGACCCAAATATTTGAGGTCTTAAAAATGGATGTCAGCTATTTATTTGATGTAATCCTGTTTATTTACGAAGTGTACACAAAGTCCTGTTTCCTGGAACATAGTAGCAATTAAACAATAAAAGGCAGTTTCTTTGGCCACAGTTCCAAGCCTCTTTCCAGCTAGTATTCTGCCTCCAAAGCTCTCTTTACTTTCTCTCAGGGCCTTGCTTCCACTGTTTCTCTTGCTGTCTACTAGACCATTTGGCTGCGTGTCTTTGTTTCTGGTTGCTTTTGGGAGCTTCTGCCCACAGACACACATACATCCATCAGACAATTACCAGTGAAACCCCTCTGCCCACATAGCTCTGTTTCTGACAAGCCTTGCATGTGGCCTGTGCTTTGTGTGGTGGCTCCTATTGTTTCAGGAGCCTTTACTCCAAAAAAGGAGCTTATCTGCTTCTTACATTTATCCTGACTGAAGGGCATCCGTCGTGCCCACCAACTTCAATGATGCTTCATCCAAACTCCATTGTAACTTTACCATGCAGGTGACAAACAACATGAGAGTGCACAGGCAGTGCAAGAACATGGCCAATACTGGATTTCGCTATTGATTTTCACAAAGGGCCCAGTCTCAAGACCTTGTAGAACGGGGCCCCAAAATCACATTCAAAGCTCTTTTCAGCAAAGTGCTATTGTTAAATAACCTGAGATCTCATGTTGGCATGACTTGATTTTTTTATTACAAAACACACAGTATGTCAGTGTTGCACATTTACTAGTGAGCTATGAAGTATGATAATAAATACTGTAACTAATATTTTTATCTTTCAAGACCTTTCTTCCCACCTCCAAAATACATTTTGTCTGGTTGTAATCTTGATTTTTTGATATTATGCTCATTTGCTTAATCATAAAACATCTGCCCATTCTCCCAGTCATTAATAGGAATTAGTAAGATTGTGCTATAATGTTTGTGCCCAAATGTTACCTACCACCAGTTAATAAAAAACATTTTACTCTTTAACTATAACTAGCTTTTATACGACATGTTCAGAAAAAGGAATTGAAATCTTGCTAAAATATTAATAAGGAATACACTGTGCCTGGCCTGTGCATAAGCAGTAGAGAATGGCCATGAATCTTCCTCTGTTAATGAGCATTCAGCTTGAAGGCCAGTCACAATCAGGGTCCTGGAACTTGGGGGAGCATAAAGACTATTCCTTCTAAGTGCTCCCTGGGGTTGATAATGACCCAAAAGGATGGGGAGGGGCAGGAATGAGGTGGCACACAGCCCCGACTCTGTCTTAAACTAGCTCTGTCACCAAACCTGTGGGCCCAATGTACCAGGAGTAGCATATAACACCCACTGAATGCTCCCCATGCAAGCTCTGGAAAGTATTATATTCCTCCTCACCCCCAAAACAAAGCTGTTCCTCAGTGGTATGCCTGAATCCTAAATGATTCAGAATAAGAAGTCTGTGTATTATCAATAATAAGAATGCACTCTGAAAACTTTCCTTTGGTGGGTTGGAAAAGGATGCTTTCTACAAACATATTAAGAAGCATCTTTACTTAGTAGAATTTGTATTTAAAAGCCAAATATGCTAGTTTAAAGGTTTTATGAAATTCAGATGTGAACACATTTTAGGACTGTACCTTAGGCCTAGATCTAAAGGGATATAGTTAAGATAACAATTAATCATCATATTCAATTAAACCTTCCTTATGCATCCCTTCCAACTTGCAAAATCCTGCCTTATGGGGCCACTTAAAATATCCTCAACAGTTTCCAAGATCATAAATGCAAGGGAAGTAAGTTCTTTTGGCCCTTTGGTGTTTGCATAAGGCAGATTTCACTGTAAATGAAAACCCGCACATAACATTAGATTATCAAAGTGTCTTACAAGCATTAGTTTATTAGGTCTCTATATGTGAAGAAGATAAATTTCATTTGGAACTAGAATAAACTCAGGCACAGAGCTAAGTGACTTGCTCAAGGTCACATAGTGAATGTGTGATGGAGCCAGGAATGGAATCTAGGAGCCCCCACTCCCAGTCTTCTGCTCTGATCACTAGATAACACTCCCTTCCTGTGTTTATATATTCTAGTCTCATTTATGCATGGTATTGTACAAATGGGGGGGGTGGGATAGCTCAGTGGTTTGAGCATTGGCCTGCTAAACCCAGGGTTGTGAGTTCAGTCCTTGAGGAGGCCACTTAGGGATCTGGGGCAAAATCAGTACTTGGTCTTGCTAGTGAAGGCAGGGGGCTGGACTTGATGACCTTTCAAGGTCCCTTCCAGTTCTAAGAGCTAGGATATCTCCATTAATTTTAATTTTTATTTATTAAATGGTAAGGAGGGGAAGGAGCCTTCACCAACACCATGCCCTTACACATAGGCAAGTCCCAATCTCTAAGTAGTAAAATCCATTTATTCATGTCTGAATATTGGTGACATATCAGAGTTTTTGGAAGCCTTCTCTAGTCACTGCTATCTTCAAACACTCAGCAGCTGACCTCCCAGTGATCTGCGCACACTATCTATCCATCTCCTATCAGTTACCCACCTGTTATGATGGCCCACCAACATTTGCATCCCTACGCCTGATGTGACTAAAGTACATAGGTTTGCACCTGTTGATTTTTGACAGCAGGGTCTGCTTCTCTCCGATAATATTTCTAACCTAAGCATTCATCTTCTTTTCTGTCCAGGAGATAAGTAAGAATCTTTGTCAGCACTACATCTCAAAGGCTTCAGTTTTCTTTTTGTCAGCAGCATTAATTTCCTATGATTCACGTCCATAAATTGCTGTGGAAAAAATTAAGCTTTTCACCAATCATGTTTTGAGATGGCGCAGTTTTTCCAAACTTTCATAAAGAATGCCATGGCTGCGCGAACCATTCTTAATCTTCTGATTTCTTTGGAACTGCCTCCTTGGTGGGATATACATGATCCCAGATAACTGAATTCATCTACTTGACTGTTAATCGGAATATCCACTTGCATCTCGTTTTTGTTAATCATATCAACATGCATGTATTTTGGTTTTGCCTCATTCAGAGATAAAACATTTAGTGAGGAATATGGACTAACAGATTCCAACATTTGTTGTATTACATTGGTGGCTGTAGCAAAGAGCGTTGTGTTATCAGCATATCTGAAGTCAGCAGGGCTGCCGAGAGTGCGTTCGGGCCCCGGTGAAAATTTTTTTGCCCCCTCCCCTCCCCCCTCCCCCCCCGGCAAGGGCGGACCAGCTAAAACAGGGCCAATGAGGGGGGGGGAACCCGGGCCTGGAATTTTTTCTGGCCCCCTAGCAAGGGCGGACCGGCTAAACAAGGCTGACGAGAGGGAGGGGAAGCTGGGCCCCGGGCCCCCTTCCAGACCGCCGGGCCCTGGTAATTTGTACCAGCTTCTCCCCGCTCTCGTTGGCCCTGGAGGTCAGTTAAGAGGTGTGCACCAGTGGAAATCCCAGCTCCATTTGTTTTGTCAAAACCTTCCAGGGTTTGTCTCATAATAAATCCTGTACACATGCTGGAAAGACTTGGGGACAGAATATACTCTTGCCTCACACCCTGCCCATTGGAAAAATCACTTGCTGTCATCTGCGACTGTTTGCACCATGGTCTATTGTGGACAGTAGAGGCTTATACTGAGTTTAATGAGATGCGTTACAATCCTCAGGTCTGCCAGTATTCTCCAAAGAGGGTCATGCTTTTAAGTAGTCAATGAAACACAGTATCAAAGAGTGATTATACTTTCTGCATTTTTCAATGATGTTATAGATGTTCATGATTTGATCACGTGTGCCTCATTCCTCTCTGAAACCAGCTTGTTTTGGTGGTAGTTCTGCCTATATCATTTGCTTAATCTGATCCTGGATTATGTAGAGCAGAACTGTGCTCGCATGATATCAGGGTGAGAATAAGATTGTTACTATGCTCTGATGTCTCCTTTCTTTGATAAGGGCAGAAAGATTCCCTTTGTCCAATCATCCAGCCAATTTCTAGTCATCCAGACATCATTGCCAGTTGTCATAAGAAAAAAATCACAGTCATCAATCACTTTTAATAATTCTGCTGGTATGTTACCTACCCCTGATGTTTCTCCAGACTTCATTTTCATAATAGCACGCACCATTTCTTCTTGCAGCATTGATAGCTCCAGCTCTGTACTCCCCTTTCTGTTGTTGTCCTGTATTTTAAGTAGCTCTGATGAGATAGACACAGTAATTTCTCCACTAGGTTTAAGAATCTGAAGTACCTTCCAAAATCTGAGAGGGACGGAGATGTGCAGCATGCATTCAGAAGTCTTAAAAAAGCAACACTCCCATGTGGAAACTACAGAATCCAAACCACCAAAAAAAGAAAATCAACCTTCTGCTGGTGGCATCTGACTCAGATCATGAAAATGAACATGTGTTGGTGTGTACTGCTTTGGATCGTTATTGAGCAGAACCTGTCATCAGCATGGATGCATGTCCTCTGGAATGGTGGTTGAAGCATGAAGGGACATGAATCTTTAGCGCATCTGGCACATAAATATCTTGCGACGCCGGCTACAACAGTGCCATGCGAATGCCTATTCTCACTTTCAGGTGACATTGTAAACAAGACGTGGGCAGCATTATCTCCTGCAAATGTAAACAAACTTGTTTGTCTGAACAAGAAGTAAGACTGATTGGACTTGTAGGCTCTAAAGTTTTACATTTTTAAATTTTTGAACGCAGTTGTTTTTTTCTACATAATTCTACATTTGTAAGTTCAACTTTCAAGATAAAAAGATTGCACTACAGCACTTGTATTAGGTGAACTGAAAAATACTATTTCTTTTGTTTTTTACAGGGCAAATATTTGTAATCAAAAATAAATATAAAGTGAGCACTGTACACTTTGTATTCTGTGTTGTAACTGAAATCAATATATTTGAAAATGTAGAAAACATCCAAAAATATTTAAATAAATGGTATTTATTATTAACAGTGCAATTAATCGCAGTTAATTTTTTAAATCACTATTACGTTTTTTTACTCACTTGAAAACCCTCCTAAGAAGTCTGACTACTGTGAACATACCTTTTGTATAATTACTGTGCTTGTAATCCTTAAGTTTCAGACATTTTGCCTTAATGTATTCCCCTACATGTGAGAGCTCATAAAGGCTAGTGCCCATAATGGCACTAGGCTCCTTAGAGTATCTGGGGAAGGTGCATGGTCATGGTGCCCATGCACTTCAGTGCAGTTGGCTCCACGTGAGATAAAAGGTCACACTGAACCTTTCCGAAAGGCAGTGCATCAGCCACTCATTGCTTCCCAGAGCTCTGGGAGGCATCAAATCTGAAGTAAGCAAAAAACCTATGGGAGCACGATCACCCATTGGATGGTGAGCCTCTGCACTACCTATAGCTGGTCACTCTGCATTACAGACACAGCATAGCAATGTGTGTGCATTTGAATACAATTGTAAACATGAATAAGATTAGAAAGAGTGGGCTAACGTGCAGACTGATCCAGAATTTATTCACACCACATAGTATGGGATGGAAAGGCCTTTCCCAGCAGCTCACATTTAGCCAGACTCATTATTTACAACATATACGATACAGCTACAACTGCAACAAATCTAGTGAGTCTAGAGAACAGATGAGGTTTAAATAATTCAACAAGCAAAGAAGGAGACTAAGTAAAACCCACATGAGCTTGTGCACTGGAGGTTGTTAAAAATTTGTTTTGCCTCTAGAACCACCGACTAGTTTGCACAAGAAAGGAGAAACATGGAAATATTAAACACACAAAATGGTGCTAAAATAACGGTTAGGGGCAAATTTTCCATCATCCTCAATACAGCCTCTAATTTTGTCCAGGTAAATACAGTAATTGTGCACTTACTGTATTTGCATGCAGAAATACTTGTTTGCAAGTGCAAGATTGCCTGGGTATCTATTTATCATACTTGAGATACTTCTAATGCAGCTATCCCCTTAGCACTGAAACACCGTTATTACTGTCCTTAGATAGTAACTGAGAAAAGAATTTGGCCCTAAGAAACACTGAAAAGTACGGATATTTCACCCCTAATTCAACCCTTTATGACTCTAAGGTTTGATATAGTTTTACAGTCTGATCCTTTATACTTCTCAACTGCTGACCCTCACTATATGAGTGATGTGTAGGGAGCAATAGTCCTATTTCCCATGAGTCTGACTTTTAAGTGTGACAGACTTGGTTTGTGATGACCTGCTCACACATGGCAGGGAGTCCCTATGACAGCTTTAAAAATGTAATTTTGTTTACAAAAATCCATTTAGAGCATCCCAGGATCCTTAACTTCAAATCTCAGTGCTCTATAACCATTCACTTCTCACCTTTACTTTTAATTCTGGTTATTGCAACTTTCACAGTAATATATTTCAAGTCAGGGGCTAAGCATTAGAATTCACAAAATATTAACTACTAATCACATTGCAGGATTCATATCAAATACCCTGCATTACATCAGCAAGCGTTTGGTCAGTAACGTTTGCAGGATCGGCCTGAAAGAATCAAAAAGGAATTTTTAAAGCCGTCTAAAAAAATTCTTTGGTGGGGACTTCTAGTTAAATATTTCCACAGAGGAGAAGACAACACTGACTGTTGCAATAAAAATCCTGGGCCAGATTCTCAGATAATTGTAGAGTGTCATAGAACCATTGACTTCAATTGATCTCATATGTAAAAACCAAAAATGCCCTTATTCATAGTATTAATTACACATCAGATTATTACAAATGGAAGAAGTTTAAAAACAAATGTACTTCTCACCATTTCTCTCTGCTATCCAACAGCCTGGGGATTGCCATAGAACAATTTTTAACCCATAGTCTATCTTTTCCATGGTGTGTTGTAATTTATGGCATATTGGGTAACTGTGATGGAATGAAAACTTGGTTGGAAAGTTTTTTTACCCAAATAAACATATGAGCATAGTACTATTTTATGTTACACAAGTACACTTGTAGGGATTATAGAGTCGTTTGGAAAGAGTCACAAATCAGCCGAGTAGAATATACAGTGCTTGTGCTGGTAATACAACTTAATAAAAACAATGTAGCTGTGATGTCTAGAAGAATTACTTAATTGCAATCTGCTTCTGTTTTTGCCTAAAGAAAAACAATCATCTAACATGGCAACTGCAGAAGAATGGGTGATTAGTTCTTTATCTCTCTGTATTTCTAGGTACTTAATCTGGACCTTATCCCCAAAGTATCTGAATCATTTTACGTGCTAAAAAGTCAAGATACAAAAACAAACAGCTCAGCCATATAAAGATACAAGTTGAAATCCTCACCTTATTGAAGCCAATGGGAGTTTTGCTATTGACTTCAGTGGGGCCAGGATTTCATCCCCAGTCTATATATAAACAACCACATTAGAATTGAGATAAACAGGAAACAATTGGGGCTAACTTGTTTATGTTCCTAAATGTCAATTTTTTAGGTTTTATTAAAAATAATTTAATTTAGAATGAAATAAAGTAAGTAACAACGAACCTCATCTATCACTAAAGACATCATTAATTGGTATTTTTTGTAGGTATCAAGGCAGAGATGGGTCTTGAGGAGACATTTAAAGGAGAAGGGGTTGGTAGACTCACATACAAGTGCAGGGAGGGTGTTTCACTTATAACATAGGCACAGTTTGTGCAAGAAGTTGTCAAATGAGTGGTTGGGGCTGGTATCACTGACAGAGTGATGGTGGGTGGAGTGAGACAATAGGAGACAAGGCCAGGTAAGCAAGGAGGAGCAGAATTGAAGATGATGATTGAACTTGATGCAGAGAAACAGGGAAGCCAAGAAAAATGGAGTATAAGTTCCAACAAACTACACTCCCTGGTTCTGATGTGTGCAAAATGTCATGAGAATCAGACTTCCCTTATTGTGTGTTTCTGTTTTCAACAGAGGTGTGAAGAAAAAGATGGAAAACAAGCATTTCTTACATTTTGGCTACCCATTTCTCATAAACTGGGAACCTATCAAAATAAATGATCATCTGTGGTGTTAAAGTGATTACTCAGCCTGTGCAAAACTACCATCAGAATAGTTTCTGCTTGTGGGATTGTCAAGGCAACACCATAAATTCCAAATGTTATTTTTCTAACTTGAATCATTCATACTGAGATTCTCAGTATAAAATGGGCTTGATTTAAAGAACCAATAGATTCAGCAATGGCTCCAAACCGCTTGGACTTCAATATGGGCCGGAACTACTTGGCCATATTACCTTTCTTTATAACATCCATAAAAAGGACAAAATCACAGTAAGCAAAATATTTTAAATGGGAACATAGGAAACCATATACCAAAGGGTGATCCAGAGCCTTCCAGTTTCTCTCAGCTACTTTAATAGTGGTCACATCCCACAACCTTTTGGCTAGGTATTTTTTTTTTACTTATTTTCTTTAAAGGTTGACCAAAAACATTTCATGCTGAAGGGCTCTGAAGGTTGCAGTATGCAGCATTCCAGTTACTTCAAAGCAAGCTATTCACCCTGCCTCCAGATTCTTTGAAGGTTCTGTAGCTGGAGGGAATGCTAATCTTTATAAAAAATGATCACTTTAAGGGTCTGATCTTGCAATCCTTTACTCATGCGTGCAGTCCTAACTCATAGATGTAACCTACGTAGTCAACAGAAGTATTCTCATGAGGAAGTATTATATCTTTACGGTGCAATTCTTCTTCTATTGAAGGTTTTTTTTAATCATTGGCTTCTCTAGCTCTTAGAAATCTGTGAGGGTAGTGGGCTTTTGTTTCAAGAGAAGTATTCAAGATTCTAATACTTGATTAAGATCCAAACATGTTATTTTAGTTTGCAAACATGTTTAAATAGTACAAAATACTAACCTGGATTATTCTGGGAAATGGAATCCTCCTATGGCATAGAAACCCTCTAGCAAATTCTACACCACCCACCTCAGGCATCAATATCCTGGGTGAGCTCTGGCTGCTATAATTTAATTAATAATGGAGATATCCCATCTCCTAGAACTGGAAGGGACCTTGAAAGGTCACTGAGTCCAGCCCCCTGCCTTCCTTAGGAGGACCAAGTACTGATTTTGCCCCAGATCCCCAAGTGGCCCCCTCAAGGATTGAACTCACAACCCTGGGTTTAGCAGGCCAATGCTCAAACCACTGAGCTATCCCTCCCCCCTTTCTATGATAGCCTATAGAAAGCTTGAGATTGTTCATAGCAGTATTGGGAGACTAGCTTGGCATAGGCCAATTCTAATATTGATGGGAGTGCAAAAGGGACCTTTGAGTATTCCCTCTTTGGCGGTGCTGAGTGTTCCTCCACTACAACTGAAAATTGGACCCTAAATGTCAAAGATTCTGTTTTGGTGCTTGCTGGATTAGGGCAGCAATATCACTGAAACAGTAATCATTAAAATATCATCCTAGCCATAATCAGGAGTATTTCACATCTTTAAAGCGCTGTACAGACTATAGCTAATTAATCATCACTATACACTGAGAGTTGGGGAAGTAAGCATCGTTATCCCCATATTATAGATATAGAGGAGTAAAAGGGACTTGTCCAAGGTTACACAGCAATTCTGTCACAGAACTAGGATTAAAATACAAGAATTCCTGGCTCCATTAGAGCATGGAATCACTAGTCTGATTTAAAAGTGCTGTAGACCATGGAATAGAGCTGTTCCTGCTTTTAGAGTGTTGCCTGGTTGGCGCTTCTAACTGAGCTTTGTCAACCCACCACATATTCTTGACAAGATGTTCTATAAAAATAATTAATATCACTATGCAAACATAGATCATGTCCAAATGCTCAAATGTAAATTGACTGGTAAAACTAAGCAGTTGTTGCTCTCTAGCATCACAAATCCATGTTTCTCTTTCCATTCTTGTCTAGATAAGTGCCATGATGCATGCTAGGGGTGAACATTCTCAGGGTGATCATCCATCTTTTAATGATCATATCATCTCGGTGACTATGCAGGCGCTCTATGAATGTTACAAATCTGTAACGCTATCCTCCCACGAGGACCCTGTATTGCTTATCCATGCCATTGTTATAATACACCTTGGCTGAACTGTTATAACATTCTCCCTTTGGAAAATTTCCAGGCAGGGGCTATATTTACGTCAGTTACAACGGATTCAAAATGCCTCTGCCAGGATTTTTAAAACAGACTAACATCTTCTTCTGTTTCACTCATATTGAGGTCATTACACTGCCTTCCTGTAAACGTATTAGGTTGATTGTCAGTTTTGTTGTTTCAGACATTTAGGCATCAAAATCAATGGGAGTTAGGCAGCTAAATAGCTTTGAAGATCTGGACCTTACTTCTTTCATTTCAGCTACTATTGCTGCAATCTACAATTTGCTGCTGATGGGTCACTGCTTGTTCCTGGAATCCCAGACAAGACTGTAGACTTTGGGTAAAAATTTCAAAAGTGCTTAAGTGACTTAGGAGTCTAAGTCCCATTTTCAAAAGTGACTTAGGCACTTGGGAGCCTAAGGCTCACTTGTGGTGTTCAGTGATCACTCAGTGTGTAAGGTACTTGTAAGCGATCTAATTTATTCTGTGTCTGGTTCTAACTGGCTGTGCATAACAAGAGCTTCACAGTGCCTTGCTCAGACTCTGTGTCTGGGAAGCTCAGCTCTGAAAGGCACAGACCCCAATACAGCAGCACCAAGAGTCAATAAGACATATGTGCCTGAGAGTCATTTTGAAAATGGGATGTAAGCTCTTAAAATCACTTGCCCACTTTGGAAAATTTTACTGTAAAGCTTTAAACTGCAATGTGCATTCTATTTGAAATTCCTATTCAGTGGACATTAAGCTTGTCATTTTATGGGTATTTTCACATCTAAATTCTAGTCTTATCTTTTAAAACTTGCCTTTGATTAGCACAGCTGTTATTGATTCTTTTTACTTAGCTGGGATTTCTGCAAGGGCTCTGCAGAGTAAGCCTGTTCTTATTTTATGGTGCTGTTAATCTTTTTTTCTTAAGAAGTACATGAACAATGTCCTAAGGGGAAGAATATTACATCTATATGAATAGATAACATAGATCAGAACAAAATAACTGGAGGAAGGAATATTTTCATAATCTTCCGTGAGCCTTATGAAGAATTCTAGATAACATGTATGGAGATACCTTTCATAAGACATATCTCAGGGGACCAACAGAAATTGGTTGCTTAATGGCAGTAGTCTTTAAAAGAAAGATGGAGCAGAACTATATTTAGTACAGTTGGGAATCATTTTGGGGGGTGGCATATGTCTGAAAACAGGAGGTTGTCTCATATCTATGTTCTCTTGCATAGGTTTCACTCTGTAGAGTTTTCCAAAATAATTGACAAGTTTTTACATGGTTCTAAAATAAAAGCAGAGGCTTTGTAATACAGGATAATTAAAATGTTTGAATAAAATATTGCATCACCTTATTCTTAATGTTGCTATGCCAATTTACAAAATCTAAGGATCTGGCCACTATGTTCAAACAACGTATCACTAGACACCAGAGAATTTCTATAAGTCTATGCTTCTCTCATGATAGTGCCAAAGGAATCCTACTTTTCTTCCTCATCAAGGCAGCAAGGCTAAACCACGCAAAATGTTGCTGAACCATAAATCACTTTGAAAACCTGAACTGCCTCCACTTAGCCCCAGAGCACAGCAACTCCTGTTACAAGGAAGTCCTACCTTAAATGACCTTTTGGGATGTAAGGAGTGTTATACATTAACACGGGAGGCAATTGTTCTGTTTACTTGGCACTGGTGAGGCATGACTGGAGTAATGTGTCCAGTTTTGGGCACCACACTTCAAGATGTGAACAAACTGGAGCTAAATGGACAAGAGGTTTGGAACCATGACCTATGAGGAAAGGTTGTAAAAACTGGGGATGTGTAGTCTTGAGAAAAGAAGGGTGAGGGGGGACTTGATAACAGACTTCAAACATGTCAAAGGTTATTATAAAAAGGATAGTGATTATAAGTAGTAATAGGCTAAGTTTTAAGCAAGGGAAACTTAGTTAGCTATTAGGAAAATAATTCTAACTATAAGAATAGTTAAGCAACTATAGGGAAGTTGGAGGTTTTTAGAACAGGTTTGACAAACACCTCTGAGGGATGATCTAAGTATATTTAATTCTGCCTCAGCGCAGGGAATGGACTAGATGAAGATCAACATCTGTGATGGCTTCATAGACCATTGAAAGAAAGCCTAGAACATAACCAGAGGAAAAAAATGTCCTTTCTTTCTAAGAATTCATCACATTCACACATGTAATAGTCATGGAAGCACAGAGGGCAATCAGAACCCCCACTAGTGACTGACCCCGGCACATGTTTCTGGCAGAGCACCCTTGGAACCTCTAATAACAATTTTTCAACACCTCCTTTGATGCGGGGAATCTACTACTCATCTTAAAACATGCAATAGTCTGACCGGTACTAAGGAAACTACTGCTCAGAGACATCACAAAGTTCTATGCAGTGTCTAATCTCTCTCCCTTTTCTAAGCAATTCAATCAAGAAACTAGCTAGCAAAAGAAACTAGAAACTAGCTAGCTACCAATGTGGCCAGCTGCATGGATCTTTTGCTGTCAAATGTCAGGCCTGAGCACAGTACAGAGAGTATCTGCTGCTGTGACTTCCTGATCTGTGACTTCAGTTATCTTCCAGATAACTGAAATACATTAATATTCATCCTGTTGGAGTTCTCTGCAGTATTGGGTACCACTGATGGCACTGGCCTCCAGTGGATTCCCAGTAACCTACCAGATTTGGGGCCAGGTCCTGTGGCTATTTGATGGGGCAAGACCTTTTCCACAGACAGAATAATAGGAGAAGAACTCCTCGAGGAGCTCCCTGTATAAAGTATCTACCATGAATATTTATGTGGGAGGTGATGATCCAGGCTCAGGGGATTTTGGAGAAGGGATGGTTGTGTTGACCATTTTAGCATGTGCACATATACCTGTGGTCATTACAGCTGTTAAAAGAAACGTCTCCCAGGCTCCAAAGCTGTGTTCTTAGAGAAATAGTACCAGAGTTGTGCAAGTTAACCAATCGGTATGACAGAAATCAAAAGGAATGTTGAAATAAAAGATGGCGAGGAGAGGAGGGGAGCATGACAATGGAGAAGAATGGGTATATTTTTATATTTGTTGACTTAATTTTATAAATACATTTTTCAATTCCCTTTCTTTTAAAAGGCATATATGTCATCTGAGTTACATTTCACCAGAACGATGAGATTTACAGTGACAAGGACATATGATAGTTTATAGGTCCTTTTAAAATTTCACATTGTACTAATGATAAACTTTTTTTAACTGATCTTCAACATATTTTTCTGGATTTCACCTACTTGTTATCAGATTTAAATTCCTTTGGGTAAAAAAAAAATTCTCTTTAGAGAATAGTCTGCAATATTTGAAAATCCTGGCTTCCAGGTACTCAGAACTGAACTACATTTTAGATAAGTTCAGATTCAATGAACATTTGGAAATTGTAGATCTAGATAATGCATCTGTGAACTGAAAATGTGTTGCTTCTCATCTAGCTGTGTAACTTGTGATATTGTGGTCTATTCAACACTCAGGGCCTAATTCTGCTCTCCCTGACGCTGGTGTAAATGAGGAATAACTCCACTGAAATAAACAGTGTGCAACTGGTGTAAACGAAATCAGAATCAGGTCACAACATTCAGAAATCCCTCAATGTCATATATATATATATATATATATATATATATATATATATAACATAAATTCAAGAAAGTGAATTTCTGTTACACAATCGGGGAAATCGAAAAAAAATAAATGTTGTGTAATTTTATGTGAATTATGTTCCAAGAAGTAAATCAGGAAGCAGTTACTGAAACTTGTATTTTAGGAGTAAACTATGATTAAAGTGTGTCTTAAACAATACAAGTATCAGAGGAGTAGCCGTGTTAGTCTGGATCTGTAAAAAGCAACAAAGAGTCCTGTGGCACTTTATAGACTAACAGACGTATTGGAGCATAAGCTTTCATGGGTGAATACCCACTTCGTCAGACACATGTGTCTGACGAAGTGAGTATTCACCCACGAAAGCTTATGCTCCAATACGTCTGTTAGTCTATAAGGTGCCACAGGATTCTTTGTTGCTTTAAACAATACAGTAATTGTAGAAACTACATGCAATATTAATAGGATCTTTAAAAGTTTTATGACATTAGATCTTCAAGTACTTTTCTTTTTCTTTACATTCAGTCAACACTTTTGGAAACACAAAACACACACGTATGCCTGTCTTGCAGTCACTTTCACTTACAATGTATCCAATTGTTTTTCTACAGTGGATCATTCTGTCCCCCCTTTCCTTTCCTGTGTAGCTGGAAAATTCCACTAGTTATATCTTTGACAGCTTTCTCCCCGTCCCGTCATTCCTTGTTTAAACATTCAAAGATTGAAAAATTATCAATTTAGCACATTCTGTAAACCTTACCTTGGAGCCGAATAAAGTCTCACTGATGATATCCTTAAAGGAACAGAGCAAAATATATTTGAATCCAAGTTTCTTCATGCCTCCAGTTGCAGTAAATCCTTTCCCAGACTACAGTCACAAACATGCATAGCTATCTGAACACACTGTGATAGGATAAAGCTTTATGCCTCTAGTCATACAAGGACTAGCGAAACAAAGAGCAGTGGAGTTTCTGGTCCTTGTGAGAAACAGTCACACTACTCAGTAGCTATTTAAAGAGTTGATGCCTTCAGGATAAATGCTCATAGTGTGTTTTCCTGTTTGTGTCAGAACTTAAATCTTTCATCCATTTCCTAAGAAGAGAAATAAAAGCACAATCTGTTGCTAGTAGCTCTGTAATTCATGAGAGACACTGTAGTGTGAGTGAAATAGAAAGGAAGGGATAATTTATTTGTTTTCCACTGAAAGGATGTAAGGCATTTCCCATTAATGTTATTTAAAAAAATCATAAATAAGTGCCCACATCTAACGTAATGAAAAGTTCTATCTGTATTGATATTGCAACCCCACCCAATCCAAAACTTCAGTACACAATGCCATCTAGGAAAGAAAAGTGAGCCAAAACTTGGATTACAGGAAAATCTAACATTTATGCGAAAGCCTTTCTGCTTCAGGAAAGTGTCCAAGAGAGCAGATCAGCTGAACACTTAGAAGACGATGAAGCTTTTAGAGAACATGCAACAGGGTTCACATTAAGAAAACAATAGAGCTGGGATTGTATGACAACATTTGCATCCAGATCCAAAACTTCTGAAGTTTGTGCATGATTGGATCCGGGTTTTGGCTTGGGTCCACCTCTAGAAAACACACCATGGAAACAATTCCTCACTGCAGTCTGTTAACTCACTGAAAGGAGATCTAATAAACAGCTTTCAAACAAGGTAAGTATTCCAAATGTTCTAACATATTTAAGAAAAACAGCTTTATTAGTCTAATAATCTAAACAGGTCTGTCTAAGACAGATTTCCTCTACCCTTTCCATCCCCACGTTGTAGGAGGAAGAGCTGAAACTCCGGTTACAGCTTCATGTGACATCTCAGTTCAGGGCCTCCAGAAACCTTGTTAAAGTCATCCAACAAAGTAAGGAAGAGAGAACCTGATATTTCTAATGTAAAAACCAACCCAACACCAGCAGAAAAAAAGAGAAAGAAATAGGAGGAAACAATCTCTGTGATGGCCATTATACATCTGCAGGGGCAGTAAAGGGAGGAAAAAAACAAATGGGATTTTGTTTTGCAATTCACCTTTAAGCTCGAATAGTTTTCTTCTAAATTTTTATACAGGAAATCAAAACTCTCAGTCTCATCTCACAAAATTTGGTCTTTATGTAGCCTTTTGATTTCATAAATCCTTTTGGATTTTAAATATTACTGTCCCTGGGATCAAGAATGCAGCTTGCTTGTCACTGTTTGCAATTATGGACTGGCTAGTCATGCTTTAAAGGATGAGCTGCAGGGACCTGGATGGCTCAGGAGATCGGCAATGGGCTTTCAAGCTATGAATTCAGCTTGAGTTGGCAATGACTGAAATAATGTGGTGGTCTCAGTCCATACCCACCTAGACAGACACCATATTACAATACCATCACCACAGGCACTAACTGAGAAGTTCAAGGCTGAAAGTCATGGAGACTGACCCACTCCCCCATCCTTAGAGGATCTCTCTCACCGGTTAAGTGGTGGGATAGAAGGACTGGAAAGCCAGCAATGCTGCCGCTTGTGCGGGGCCTGTTGTGTGGATAAATGATTAAATTAAAAAGGACACTGTCAGGTCATTTTAAACCTAGTTCTAGGTTTTTATTGACAATTTTTAACAAAATCAAATATTAGGAGAAATTTTTTCATGATGGTTTTTCAAAATTCAGTGAAAAAGTATTTGAAACATTAAAACATTCTCTACTAGTGTGCGTACAATAATCTAAAGGTGTTATTAGTAACAAAGTACGGTTCTAAGAATGTGGCCCATGCACTTTAACCTAATAGTGTCCCTTTAAAAATTTCCAGGGCCACAATCCTGGCAGAACCTCACACATGGGTGCTTAGACTCTCCAGGGCAGGAATTGTCTCTTATTATGTGTTTGTACAATGCCCAGCACAATGGGGCCATGACATCTTTTGGGGCCTTTAGGCACATATAATAAATAGAAATGATAAATAATAATGGGCTACTATACCACTTGGAGCCCCACGGAAGCCAGTGGGACTCTGCACGTCACTGAGGTCTTCCTGACAACATTCTTTGCAGAATCAAGGCCTTATGAAGGTCATTCCAGGAAAAGTTGTTTTAAGGAACTATCATTTTTCACGCCATGTGCACAAGAAGCTCTGAGCTGATTTCGTAGATGGTTCATACAGGGAAAAAAGGGTATAATATTTCAGAAGCAGTAATGCTGAGCATTTAATAGCTTTCCATGACCAATATATCTGGTCTTGCAGTATGATTTTCCTCAGAATTAAACAAAATGAGGCACATAATAGAAATGACCCAAACCTTTAAAAAAAACACCATCTATTTTATTGCTGCATACATATATGATCTGCGCCGTGCTTAAAGTTAGGTATGTGCTTAAGTATGCTGATGAATCTGGGCATTAAACAGTAATTAAGAGCTCCCACTTTAACAGGTAAATGTTACTGTGATATTGCTTAAAGCAGTGGTTTTCAAACTGCGGGTCAGGACCCAGTGCTGTGTCACAGAACATAAGGCACTGTGTCGCGGAACGTAAGGCACTGGGTCACAGCGGCTCTGTTAAAAGTCCCATCGGCGGTGCTGCCCGGCTAAGGCAGTCTAGTTCCTATCTGTTCTGACACTGCACTGCGCCCTGGAAGCAGCCAGCAGCAGGTCCAGCTCCTAGGCAGGAGGGTCCCGCCTCGAGCACCAGCTCTGCACTCCCATATACCGGGAACAGGTCAATGGGAGCTGGAGGGGGCGGTGCCTGCATGCTGCTGGCTGCTTCTGGGATGCAGCACGGTCCGCGATGCCAGGACAGGCAGGAAGTCTGCCTTAGCACCCCTGCTGCGCCGCTGACTGGGAGCCACCTGAGGTAAGCCTGCACCCCAATCTCCTGCCCCATCCCTGAGCCCTCCCCCAAACCCAGAGCCCCTTGCTGCACCCCAAGCCCCTCATTCCCAGCCCCACCCCAGAGCCTTCACCCCCAGCCCAGAACCCTGACCCCCTCCAGCCCTGAGTCCCCCCAAACCCAGAGCCCTCTCCTGTACCTCAAACCCCTCATCCCCTGACCCACCCCAAAGCCCCCTCCCACACCCTGAACCCCTCATTCCCGGCCCCACCCCACAGCCCTCACCCCTGCACCCCAACCCTCTGCCCTAGCCCTGAGCCCCTCCCACACCCCAAACCCCTCATCCCCAGCTCCGTTGGGTTGCAGGCATCAACAATTTTCTTCAACTGGGTCGCCAGAAAAAAAGTTTGAAAACCACTGGTTTAAAGGACTCTGCTAAGCCCTCATATATAGGTTCACAGATTTCAAAGCTAGCAGGGACCATTGTGTTATATAGCCTGACCTCCTGCATAACACAAGTCATAGAACTTCTGCCCAAATAATTCCTAGAGCAGATCACATATGAAGAGCATGAAAACAAAGCTCCAGAAAGGATGAGGAAGAGTCTTAGTTTGACTAATTATTCTGCAAAAATGAAGCTGGCACGATCATAAACTCATATGGCGGCTTGCACTGAAACATAATTACTGCTTCCTTTACAAAGGCTCAACATATTGATTTATTTAGGGTGACCAGATGTCCCAATTTTAGAGGGACAGTCCCGATTTTTGGGTCTTTTTCTTATCTAGGCTCCTATTACCGCCCACTCCTGTCCCGATTTTTCACACTTGCTGTCCGGTCACCCTAGAGCTATTCCAGCTCACAACGGGTAGAAATCAGAGAATCTTGCATAACAGAATTTTACATTAACTCTGGGATACATTAACCACACATGCTCCAGATCTGGCATGCTTTCATTAAAGTGAAATAACATTATTCCGAAACTCAAAGATAAGTGAAACATCTCAAGATAAGCCATTAGAGGAAATAAAGAGGAAGAAATGATGGCCAAAATACTAACAGGTGACTGTGACAGGGTTCTAAGCAGAAAACTGTCACTGCAGCTCCAATTAAGGGAGGTGAATTGGAGCAGGGTAGACCACCTGGCCCTTATTGGGGAAATTTGAACAGCTGCTGCCTCATCAGGCTGGGGCTGGATAAGAGCCCCAAAGGAAGGAAGGTGGGAGAGCTGGAAAGAGGGAAGCTGCAATAGAGGAAAGGTAGTGAGGGGGAAGCAGAGAGAGATAGCTTGCCCCCGCTCTCCTGCCAGTGGACTGCAAGAAGGGGATTACTTGTATGGTGGAAAGGTGGTGGGAGCACAGCCTGTAAATAAAAGCACCAGGTGTGCACTACACCTAAAGGTCTCTTTGTGATGTTCTCAGCCCAGCGGGGGCAGGAGCCGGGGGTGGGGGTGGGGGCCTGCAGGGACGCTGTTACAGTGACATATGTTAAAGTAACTATTGTGATAGAAAAAACATAGAAATACATCCGCTTGCTTCCCCAGCCCTTACATAGGCAAACCTCCCACGGATGCCATTGGGGTCCTGCAGGACGGAACCCTCCATTACTACGATTCCAAAGATCTAACTCATCCAGTGGGCTTTGCAGGGGGAGCTTTGCAAACATCTTAAATGGAATTTGTGATCAACAGGAGACTGCTAAACTTGAATTATAGTTCTAGCTCTGACTAGGAAAGCCTATCGCTGTATTATTATACAGTGTATGAAATAGGGATTTTTAAAGTATTTAACCCACAAGTCGGTTTAAACATAAAAGCAGTCATGCAAGAGGAGAAGATTTACAGAGCATGACAAAAGAGAGGAAAGATTGCAGAATATGTAGTGCCAGCAGATGAAGACGAATGGAAAAGAAAATTCATATTTATTGTAGGAGTAATTTTTCTTTTGCAATGCTGCTGTGTTTTATAGAAGGGCTGCTGCCTGGTTACTTAGCTGAATTTCATAATCAAGCTGAAATGGCATTCTTTATCTGGAGTAAAAAATGTTGGCTCTGAAGGTCACCTTGACAATTAATTTGCTTGTTGGATAAACCTTCTTCAAGAGTAAATTAACTGTGAGAGTACTGAGCTTGCTTTCGGTGGGCATTGAAACAGGGATGGATGGATGTTGAAACAATGCAAGGAGCTGTACAAGCTGGGAGATATACACAGAGTAGGCAAACAAAATATCCTTTAGGTCGATCAAGAACTTTTAAAAACAAAATATGCATGCATCTCAATATTTAGATGAAAACATCGACATCGATGACCTCAGTAATTCAGAACTAATATTTCCCCGCTTCACTATCTTCTGACAATATTCTCTCATTAGATTTCTATAATGAGAGGTTATCTTTCTTCACTTTGCTTTAAGCCATGTCATGGAGAAACTGGCTATCCTAATCCATAGTATTTACAGTAAGATTCACAAAGCAAAGCCAGATGGGGAAAATTACTTTCCCTACAAGCCACACATTTCTTTACAAACTAAACAAGTAACACTCTGGGGCCAAGTGAGAAGAAAGGCCCCAGAAGAAGAAATAGAGTGATGGAAACAAACCATAAAGTAAGGAGGAAATGAGTGAAAGCCTGATACTATCAGTCACTTGGCAAGAAGATGGAAAGGCAGTATTATTTGTCAGCATTTCTGAATTCAGATGTGTTTTTCATTGTGTGAAATGGGCCTGAGCTAAAAACTACACATATGGGTTCAGAACTAGAATTCCCCAAACTCACGAATGATTTTTGGGTTGGGCTCATCTGCAGCAATAGTCTAACAGCCATAACTAATGTGTGATCCTGAAAAGGTTTGCAGGTACAATTTGGATAAGTTCCCAAAAGTTAATGAGCGAGAGCCTGGCTGTATTGAAATCAATGGTAAAATGCCCATTAATATCAATAGGACCAGTTTCTCCTTCTAGATGGTTATCCAGACCTTAGCTGGATCTTCTTCCTATCCCTTCTCTGTTTCCCATTATATCTCTTCCTTTCCCAACCCATCCAGATCTTTCTCCTTTGCCTTAATGCTGCTCACCAGACATCCGATCTTTGGTGGCTTTGCAAAAGGTGCGTGGAGTTCAGTCAGGTCTGGAAGTCTGTAGGTTGGGCTCTGATTATCTGGACTCTGGTCAAACATTGTGTGCTCTAGTTGGAACTACCCCACTGGACTGACCAGGGTCCATCTCTGTTCCCTGGAACCCACTCACAAGATGTGATGACAGCTGCTGGACCAAAACTGGGTCTCAGACTTGGTGAGAATCCACAAAGGATTTCAGCCAAGTCTGGAAGACTGTCAGGGTTTGAGAAGGGAAAGGGGAACTTTGTCTCAATCCAAACAAACCCAGGGATGAAATACCGGCCCCACTGACAGCAATGGCAAAACGTCAATTGGCTTTAATGGGGCCAGTATTTGACAAGGTTGCCATTTGTTTCAAGAATTTAGCTAAGTTTTTGGCTAGTTTCATATGATTTATCAAAGAATTTGCCCCTCCATATGGGTGAACATTTAATTTGAACTAAGTAATGTATCATTTTTTCCATTAGATGTTAACTTAATCAGCTAAGCTACTGCAATATACCCAAGGGATTTTTTTTTCAATACATCATGAAATGTGCTTTGCTAAAGTGACTTCTCAAAGTCATTGGCTAAAGTCAGGAAATGTTGATGGAGGAGGGAAGAAAGTTTAATATTTTGGTATAGGCTTCAGAGATGGCTTTTAAGGTGAAAAATAGTATATATATATATATATAAATAAAATAGTATATAAATATATATAAATAAAATAGTTTCTGAAAGTGTTCATTATTTGTAATATTTAATCTTCAGGACTTATTTTATATAGACTTGAATGGGATTTCTATAGGCTTACAAGATCAAGCCCATCATTAAGATTTATAAACCGTAATGAAACCAAGAGAATCACCCTTACAATTTTTTGTTTATTTACAATATGTGAAATCCACAATTTCAGGTCTAACAGTAACTGTATCTTTCAGATTTTCAATATCAGTTCCTGACATTCACTTTAAATCAAACTGTGATGCCTGGAAAAACCAATCAAACGGTAATGTTATTGCTCTTATATATTCCTTATGCCAAATACACAATTATCTGAAACTGCAGCTGTTCCCCTGGCAACGTTCCTTCTGATATCAAACCACTCCTGAATACTGGCATGTGTTTGTGCAACAATTTTCAACAATGCAAACACTGAATATAATAAAGTGGTGGGTTCACAACAACTGCTTTTGTAAGAAAAGGCTGCTGAACAAAACTTTTAGAAAGTGCAGTGAAAATAGTGGCTCAAAGGGAGGCAAAATGCAGGAGATGTGATAAAATATCAAATTTCATATGGGACTGGGGGGTGCTGGAAGCACTTCCATAATTGCAGTGACAGCCTCATTAACCAATCACTATAATTGCAGGCAACATTCTCCAGACTCTATAATATACTAATGTTTCATATAGTCTGCTTTTTGTTTTTGCGTAGATAAAATTGGTGAGACTGTGTGAGCTGGTATCCATTTGGCTGCCATAACTCAGGATAATAACCAACTTTTGTTTATACCAGATATGAAAACATCCATATTAGAAGCAATGGTAGGTGCCAACCCTGGCAAGATCACATATTAAGTATAATATACACAACTATTCCCTTCGGAATCTAAATGTAGTGAAACCAGGACTAAATGCAAAACTCATCCCTTTGATTTGGCTTTCCTACAGTAAGGTACACACACAGCAGTACCACCAAAAATAATCACTCTTCCTTTCCAAGAGAGAGGAAGAGAAGAGAGAAATAGAATCCTGTTGTTTTTAATTTTTAGAACACTTGGGACATGCTCAAGTACTACCTTGATAGGTATATGTAGAGAGAAAACCAAATACTCAGGTACAGCGGAGAAGCAAATGACACTGGGTTATGAGGGCCAGGTCACCCTTACGGGTCCTGTAACTTGGGCCATCGGTAATGACTCATCCCTCAGGGATTGTTTCACTGCCACAGAATCACTTATAACAAACAGGCTGTGGCGATGCAGGAGTGCACTGCTTTCTGACCCTTCTCCTTCAGCACCCAGAATACCCCCCTATGCCACAGGAGGAAATTAGAAGGTAGTAGGGGCTGGGCTACACTGGCTTCCTGATACTCAGGCCTATCACACACAAAGAAATCCCCAACTGGCTATTTAAACTGGTTTTTCATTGCCAGGGCAGCTGGCTGATTGCCTCTGCTCCAGCCATGCCCAATCTATCAGAACTACCAGGTAACTGGGAGTATCCCCAACAAGGTTGTGACATTGAACAGACTGGAATGCCTGCTTTCATTGGGAGGCTATACACCCACCTTAGGGTCTAACCAGGTAACCCTAACTTGTGGATTGGCTGGACCCTTAGGACTTATAGGGAATTCTCTCAGATGGCCCATTAGGTTCAGTGATGGCTCATCAGGTTCAGAACACTCATCACATCCATCAATTGAAAGAGAATGCAACAGGGGCCAGGATCTGACCACAATATTCATGCTAGTCCCCACTGAGATTCAGAGCTATTGCTGTATTAAGTTTTGGCTGGGGGCAACAGGAGTTACACACTAATATAACAAACAGGCTCTGGTCACACCCAACTGGTTTCAATTTTATATTGTAGAGACCAGGCTGCTAATAAAAGCAAATAGACACATTCATTTTCAAACACACATTTATACACTAAAAAGCCAAAGAAGCCACATGTATAAGCACTTCTAAGGTGGGCTGTCAAAGTGGAAGCTCCCCTTAATCCCAGATCCCCAAGACTATGTGCATCATTTACTAACGAAAGAGTGACAAAATACTGAAATGTGTCAATCTGCAATAAGAAGGGCAAAGGTGAGCACAATGCACAACTCTGAGCTCACTAAAACTGGCACAGGAGAAGAAAGAAATCAATCTTGCTCCAAATATTGAAACCATCAAAACACTTCTGTGAGGCAGTACAACAGCTAATGTCTGCAGCCCTCAAATCTGAGGATGTGAAATTGTGAAACTAAGTAGGGGATGCCAAGGTAAGTACTTGGATGGAAGACCTGCAAGGAAATCTTAGCATGCTGCAGGAAGATGCTGGTGACTCAGTAGGTAGCACTCTTCCCTCAGGGGCTAGTACCTATCTATCTCATTGAGCTAGAAGGGACCCTGAAAGATCATCAAGTCCAGCCCCCTGCCTTCACTAGCAGGACCAAGTACTGATTTTTGCCCCCGATCCCTATGTGGCCACCTCAAGAATTGAACTCACAACCCTGGGTTTAGCAGGCCAATGCTCAAAGCACTAAGCTATCCCTCTCCCCCCTAAAAGTAGTGCTCTAGGTGAGGTTTGAACTCACAACCTCAGCATCACTCCACACAGCACTGCTCTATAAGTACTGGGCACTAACCCATTGCATCAATATGCCAGCATGATGGAAGGGCAGGTCCTACAATGTTGGAGCTCCCCTTTTACAGATGGTACATTCAATTAGGGGCCCAGGTCTTTACAATTTTATTAAGATATCATGGTAATGTTTGCAGGAATATCAGTGATACTCCTGAGACAAGGTGGGTGAGGTAATATCTTTTATTGAGCAACAGAGGGTCCTGTGGCACCTTTGAGACTAACAGAAATACTGGGAGCATAAGCTTTCGTGGGTAAGAACCTCACTTCTTCAGATGCAAGGGCACTAAGAAGGTCTTGCATCTGAAGAAGTGAGGTTCTTACCCACGAAAGCTTATGCTCCCAGTACTTCTGTTAGTCTCAAAGGTGCCACAGGACCCTCTGTTGCTCTTTACAGATTCAGACTAACACGGCTACCCCTCTGATACTATCTTTTATTGGACTATCTTCTGTTGGTGAGAGATACAAGCTTTCGCGCTCACACAGAGCTCTTCTTCACCTTCTGTCTCTAGTATCCTGGGATCAACACAGCTACAACAATACTGCACTGTTATTCCTGGTGTTTTGGCCAATTTTCAGTGCAAGTAGTTGCCTGCTGCCTATTTAAATTGTCCCTGTTGTTTCAATCAACTGTTATATACTACTTCTTTGCTCTACATATTTTTTGCTGTGTGCTGCTAACCTATTATTTATTGTATTCTCATAGCACCTAGAGTTCTCAATCAGAGATCAGAGCCCTATTTGTGCTATGCAGAGTACATACATGTATCAAATAGATGGTCCCTGCCTCAAAGAATTTGCAGTCTAAGTAAGCAGTCATCTTTCACTCCAGGCAGACCTGCATTTCAGAGATGGATGAAATGATTCCTTTTCAAACTGCATAAATCTCCAAGACAGAAAGAAATTGCAACTAATAAAATGTTACAAACTTCTGCTAATGATCTAAAGTGCCTTTGCCATATGCAATAATGTAGCTGTTTTTAAAAATTTGGTATCTTAGGCCCTTCTACATATATAAGAAGTGTTGTGTCCCAGTTAGGAACTTCCAATAACACAAAGCTCCCATTTCAAATGCTTGTGGGTCCTGAGCTATCAGACCTTAAACTTGTCATTGGTCCAGGACAATATACTGTCTTTCATGGGCTTCGGACCAATGTAATTTTATAAGCAGGGAGGTAGAGGATGAAGGAAAGATTTTTTTTTCTGTCCGTTGTTTAAAAAAACAACTGCTGTTTGAGGCTGGTCAGTGATTTGGATTGTTAGAATAAATCTTGGTGAGAATGAACTAGCAGGCAGAGTGCAGGTAAGGTAAGGTAATCAAAGGTACATGATGACTGGAACTTATCACCTGAGTGCAGTAAATAATTACCTATCCCCTCTCTCCCCCTCCAAGAGGGAAGGTGGGAGGGAATTGTGACTGAGGCATTGTCTCTGCGGCACAGCCTCTGTTGGGGCCATTCCTGGGATGGTGTGGTTTCCCTGGCTCTTCTTGTTCAGGTTTGGCCTAGAGGCACCACCTAGCCTTTCGGGAGTGAAATGTGTGTTTGCAAGTTGGTAGAGTGGGTTATTCAGTCCAACCACAACAAAAACAATCTTTACCAAGATACTTTCCCACAAATCTTTATTCTTGAGCTTTAGGAATTTTCAATTCTAATACAAGTCACAAGGGTTTTTAGAAACAGGAAAAACTTCAGCTTAGGCTACAGTCTAGTCCTCTAGACTTTGTGATTGATACATAGACCTATGTCAGGGGAAATGTTTTTCACCAGTGGCATTGACAACCCATGGTTTGACTCTGTTTGGTCCTGACATTAAGAGGCCAATCTGAAATACAAATAAAATATTGAAAAACACCACAGCAATTTTTGTCAAAATCAAAGCATTACACCGCACACTGACAAGAGCTTTTCTGCAAATCAGAAAACAAACAAACCAGGGTTCAGCCCTGCAAGGTGCTGACTGCTGAGCACTATGACACTGACCCAGTAAAGCACTTAACGCTAAGCACATGCTTGGCAGTGCTTTACATGATTGGCGCCAGAATGCAGGACCAATAAAACTGCTTGATTTAAAAATGTCCCCAAAAGCTCTCTCCAATATTTTGCTTTATGCAGCCTTTTCAAGTGCATGCGGTGCAGACTGAAAGCTCTGCTAACTGAAGCCCTTTCTCTACAGAGATGGGATAGCCTGGGCTGCAGACAACTCCACATGCTCCCACCAGTAGGCCTCAGCAATGAGACTCCTAAGAAAGGGACTATATCTAATAGTAGCTGTGCTTCTGCGCTTTGACAAAGCTCTGTTTCCCATTACACTGAGTCTACACAGCTCACCCCCCCTCCCCATTCAGGTTAGGGAATACATATCTCCCAAGTAGACTGTAGCACCACTTTGCTTACTAGACTAAGCAACCATGTGAATTACACAGTGAGGCTTCTGAACAAGTTTCTGGGAACATTTCAACATTTGTGAAACTGGAATTGAACTGGCGAGGGCCCATGGCCATTCCTTTCATGACTGTGTTAATCCTATCCCAGCCTTGGGGAGAAATCTTAAATGAATTTAACACACACAAGGAAAGAGAGCTGATGTTTTTAACGTTTGGAGATCCTGCATTCATGAATGTTCCTGTGAAACAGCTTATGCAAGTTAGACATTATTCAAGGATAACATGAGACAACCATTTTAGAGGCAGATGTGTGATAACACATTGTGATTTACAGGGTTTAAGTTGAATGCCTTGCCACTGGGCCTTTTAAACATCATGTGTAACTTTTTCATGTAACTAAAAAAATAAATAAAAAAGGAATAACTCCTTTTCCATACTCAGTGTATCTTCCAAGAAAAAGATTTTCTCAAGCACAGTTGCTGAGTCCCTTTTAGCTAAGTAGAAAGACTTTCAATTAAATCTCATTCCAACACACCAGAGATAGTTTGGAATGTCTGCACATCTGTAAATGCATGGGGGTTTAAGGGTGTGCTAATAGTTTCATATAAAATAAGAACCAAACCAAAGCTCAGCCATTTTCTCTTAATGAGCTGCATTTTGAAGCACTTCTCCCTGTCTCGTCACTTATAAGACACCTAGAATGAAAAACACTTATTATGGTTCCAGCAGGTCTGAAGGTTACAGGTCAACTATTCCATTCATTTTTCCTACAATTCTATCTAATGATGCAGTTCTACACATTCCTCCCTGGCCACACAGGGCATTTGCTTTATGCCCTGAAGCATGAGACTGGAGAACATGTATCATTATCTTTGCTGTTATTATTTATTTGTATTCTAGAAGTCCTAATGGCCAACTGAGAATGGGTCCCAATTGTGTTATTCTGGACAAACACCAAATAAGAGATGGTCTCTACCCTGAAGAGTTTACAATCTAAACAGACAAGACAGATAACGGGTAAAGGAAAATGAATAGAAAAAGCTTTGCTTGCATAGTTATAGATATTGAGCCAGGCTCTAATGCCTTTTCTCATGCAGAATAGCACTTTGCTCCATTAGTGGTCCCTTTGAGGTCCCATGGCATCACTCAGAGTAAGGTGTTATTCAACATGAGTATGGATATCGGAATCTGGCCCATTGTCAGTGGCCAGAAAATTGTGGGCCAGATCCAGCCTCTTTTACTTAAACGGAATATCACCTTACTACATGAGCATTCCTATTGAAACAAATAAATGTGACTAATCGTGGAGCAAGGTACTATTCAACATGAGTAAGATGATCAGAATCTCACTTTAAGTTCAGAAAGTAGTTCTGGTTACTGTGCATGTGACAGATTTTCAAGGATATGCAGGCAGCTAGAAATCTGGATAATTTCATCCCTGCTTAATCAAATCATGATGGTTCCAGTTTGGGAGCATTGCTGTATCTTCTATGAACTCTGTTTTCCACAATACCCTTCTGCTCTTCATATCATAACTTAAGGCCAGATTCTGCCATTCTTACTCAGGGAGATTTAGTCTCTGAATACTGCCATTGGTTTCAGTGTCACTACTCACAGAGTAAAATACTATTCTCTGTGAGTAAAGGGTGGCAGAATCTGGCCCTGAATTACTTCCACTATCCCTTTTCTAGCCAAGAGGCAGATTGTAACTCTACAAGTCTCTGTTCCAGGGGCAGCACAGCAACATACTTGCTTAGGTGGTTCATGGCAAAGTCACGCTTCAGCTCCATGTGAATTAAAAGCACCTTGTGGCTCACTCATTCCAAGCAGGTACTGCAGGGAATGTGGGATATGTCACCAGGATTAAATTTGGGGCCCAGTCCAGCAATAATGTAAATCAATATAGTTCCACTGACTTCCATAGCACTACATTAGTTTACCCCTGCTGAGGATCTGGGCGTTAACAGTCACAAAATCTCTGAGAGGACAAATACTGATGTTGCTTAGAATAAAGTATTTCAGAAGATCTTCTATTGTAGTGTTTCCGTAAACAATTTCTATCCAAGAAAGTACCTGATCATTTTCTTCATGCAAAATAACCTCATTTCAGCTAAGTAAACACTGGTACTTACCACAAGATCACTGCTAACTGAGAAGCTGCTCTCTTAGCCTATTTCAATACAATATGGTTTGAGAGATCTCAAATATAATGTAATAACTCATTTCAAATCCTGGCCACTAAAGGACTGTATAGACTGACCCTTTTATAAGTAGTTCTTCCATCAAACACTGGTTTTTTTCTTTGTATGCTTTGTTGAGAAACCCAGTAACACCCATAAGTTTCAGCCATGTGTTTAGACTTCCATATAACATTACTTAATATTTTAGACACAAATAGGGTTGCCAGTTTTGGTTGGATATAGTCCTAGAGATTTCATCACATGACATAATCTTTAATGGAAGATTAATCTTTAATTCCTAGAGACTCCAGGACAGTCCTGGAGGGTTGGCAACGCAAACCACCAACCAGCCTTTTCACATAATTCAGTATTAGGTCCTTTTCAACTGTTTGGATTTTGACAAGTGCATTATCCATTCATTGATTAAATCAATCATTAGATCAAAACTGATTACTGTAGGTGAAAGCTATAAAAACACATCTTGATTACAGTGATTTGTATGATCATTCATTTATCAACCTCATACCTCTTTAGTTTACTCCTCATTTCATTGCTCACTAGTGTAGCCTTTCACAAGACTATATTTAGCCAGAAAGATCTGCTCCAGTGATATCAAATGCAGCTCACTTTGGTAAATGTTGGCTAGTTTAGCTTGGTGCTGATGTCATTAAAAATACACTGCATAACCCTCACCTGCTTAATACCATCATCCAAATGTATAAAATAACAGTTACAAAAATGGCCTTTCAGTATGTTATTATTCCATTTGTAAATTCACATTTAAACTAACCAATAGCAAATATCCTTTACAAGAGATTTTTCTTGGCTCCTACTTTTATATTCGTTCACTGATTGCAAGGTCCTTATTTTATTTTATATAAGACATACATCCAAGAAAACATCATTAGGATGACCTAGTGCCTCACCAAATCAGTGCAAAACCCAAATCCATTGGTCACCTTCTCACTTAGTCACCCAGCAATTATATTCTCATTAATGTAAATTATTACCTATGATCAGAAACACTTGAACGATCAGTATCCCTATGAGTTACAGTGGCAGTTTGAAGGAGTGAAACTCTATTTCTACATCCTCTTAAAGTCCTAAGTAAAGGGTTTAATTTCAATAACAGAAAAGAGGCATTCATCAAGAAGTCAGGGAGTGAAAGGCAAAAGGAGCTATTATAGGTACAGAACAAAATATTAAACACATAACTTGATGAAAACAATACTCACATACTTTCTTAAAACTTAGCCACCTCTTTCCAGCAGCCTGCCAGGGGTCAGATGTGTGGGAAGCAGAGACATTTCTAAGTTTGAAACAGCAAATCTTTTATTATCTCCACACCTCTAATCAAACAGGAGTGAAGCGTGGTAAGTCACCAAAGAGCAAACCCATAAGCAGTGACATAATGACAAAATGACATCAAGGAAAGCAGGTACATGATTGCGCTTCAGTTCCTTTGCCTTCTGAACATTGATTCCCTTGAGGATGGGGATGCAGATTTCTCATTGTTATTTTTGTTCACTTTGGGCTTTTATGGCTGCTTGGAGCTACGCTTCATTGTATTTGATTTCAGCTAATCAAGCATACAAATGAACAGGAATGCAGACACACAACACCGTGAGAGACACATAAGTAAGTTTTTTAAACAAAAAACTTTATTAGCCAGTAATTCCAGTGATGCAATCGGAATAGGAAGGAAAGTGTGTGTTGCTTCATTGTTTTATTTGGATATGAGAGTCCAGTGCTAACTTGTGATAACATTTCGAGAGAGAGAGAGAGAGAGAGAGAGCATATATACACATACATACATATAGTCTGTATGTTGAACCTAATAGAAAAAAAATCCCATTGAAATCTGCTTTTTCCTTCCTGACCCTTACAGAAGAGTCCCAGTGAATTTAGATTTCAGGGTAGCAGCCGTGTTAGTCTGTATCCTCAAAAAGAACAGGAGTACTTGTGGCACCTTAGAGACTAACAAATTTATTAGAGCATAAGCTTTCGTGGGCTACAACCCACATACAGAATGATAAACTTTCTATAGAATTTTTAAATCAACCTATATTATACAGAAAAGACAGAATTCTCTATTAAATCAGGTAAAATCTTTGAGTGAATTCAATACAAACCTACTTAATTGTTATAGATAATTGGATGAATAATATAAAGCATTAAACAGATTTTGTAATACATACCAAGGATAAGGAGATATTAGCAGCAATTTTAACAGAGCTAAAGTTAGGTCGTTAAGGACCAATCCATACAGCCCTGCAAGTCTGCGGATACCCACTTTATATCTGCGGCACCATTTTTGCGGCTTGCGTATCGGATACGGTTTTTGTATCTGCGCAGGGCTCTACTGATCCAAAGCCCACTGAAGTCAATGAGAGTTTTTCCATTGATTTTAATGATTTTTGGCTCTGGCCTTAAATGTTGTTTGATGGCATTTACATTTGTAATCCAAAGGTTAAACTATATAATCTAATCAGTTCAATAGTTAAAACATAGAACAAAATCACACCTCTTCTACAAACAGAACCCATGTGATCTACTGATCACATGTTATGATTTTGAATAGGATTTTCCAGTTTTTGTCAACTGAAATGTTTACCTTGTGTTCAGGCTTTAGATGTTGTAATTTTAATGTGGGAGCAGCTCATCATCATGAATATTGCCTTAAACAAAGAGGACTGCTTTTTTAAAACTTTCTAAAGGAAAATTCATTTCAGCAATCTTATAAAATTTTTGTCTTCGAATGAAAAGTGGAAACTGAGGATTAAAAATTTTCATCCCTCACATCCATTTAGCTATCATAATAATATGATTGCCTTTTATATACACCGAAGAAAACTATGACAGGTTTCAGGGTAGCAGCTGTGTTAGAAGAAAACTATGTTACATATTACTTACTCTTGAAGCCTACCCAATTGCTTCTGCAATAGCTTTAGAGTATATTTAATTGAATCTATTTTTACTGGATTATGAAACAGGATTCTTGTTTTATATGTTGCCCTATGTATTGAATGTTCATGTTCTGAGATTTCAAATAAATGGGTATCACAGCAAAACAGTCAGAAGTAAATGCTATGCCTATCATCTTCCCACAAGGGGAGTGACTACGCTAATGAGACAACATTATGTTTGTATAAGAGTTGCTCAAGTAATATTTATATTAAGCCGCTGTGAGGACACACAGTGTAAAGCAATAATTTTCAGAAACCAGAACAGATACAGACTAAGCCGGATGCTCAAACTCATTAATAAAGTCTTCATTCCAGGAAGCCTGACAATCTAGTCTATTATATAGAAACAGCCAAATCACAAACCATTTTGCCACAAAGTAATTCAATAATACATCAGTTTTTGCAAGTGAAAATTCAAGTGGCAAACATCAGCAGAAGTACAAAAACATCTTATCTATGAAGACCTCAGAAAAAGCATACCCTGCTACCTACATCTCTACTTGCAGTTATCAGTGGCAAGTGTAAACTGCTTTAATTAATTTAAAGTTCTACAAACTTAATTGTTTATAACAGCTTTCAAGCACATTTATGAAGTGTTGTTTTTACTACATCCAGCAAAGCTCTGTCATGGGACGTAGTTAGACAGGATTTAGTGTAGCCCCACAAATATGTATCTTCACAGCATTTGGTTTATTGATATTAAAACAGTTGCACAGCCTGAGGTCCCATTTTGGACTAGATAAATTGTAAATTCTACCCAGTGATGGGAACTCATCAGGGATAGTCTCAAAGGCGGTAAATGAATCTTGCCCTTCCCTTTGCTGATACAACTAGGAATGTACTTTGTCAGCCTTTGCGGCTTTAACTACAGCTGGCTGGGTTTGAGGCAGGCTCAAAAATCCAATCCGTTCTTAGTAACACTACCGCCTCTGTAGAATTACAGGCATGCTTTCAATGGGCATGCCCCTGTAACTGCTGAGTGATGATTTGCCATCTGTATATGCAGTCGTCAATGTCTTTCTTGTTTTTTATATAGTTGCAGCACAGTATCAACACCACTGAATCATGTAGAAATCAAGGAGTTAAATGATAGGACAAGAATAAAGTTTATGGGCCCTCGTTTTGGGATTCAGTAGAGTTACATAAGGGCTGAATTTGACTTACAGCTTTATCTGAATGTCATTGTGCTCCTCCATTAATGATACTTAATTAGAAAAGAGATTTTATTAGACATGAGGGAGGTGACCACAATTAATGTACACAAACATCCTGAGGCAGTTTAAGAATCATAGAAATTTTAGGAACTATTTCTTAGGAAAATCAAAATTCTACTCTTTACATGACACGGAAAATGCAAAAACAATCTAACCAAAAGATTATATAGATTACTATAGGTATACTTATAGCCAACAGTTCTGATTCTGACCTCAGATACACCATTGTTAATCCAGAAGAACTTCACTGGAGTTTTACACTAGTTCAGAATCTGGCCCTTAGTAATACTAAGGCATCAATCAACCGAGACTCTCCAAAAAGAAAGACAAAGATCAATCTCTAACATCCTGTTTTAAAAGCAATTACATAGAGGACCACATTTCCAGTCAGCCGCCAAACTTTTGCCAACAAATTTTGCAAATGCAGTCAGTTGCCAGCGTTAAATCCACTTTTGTGCATTCAAATCAGGTAGTTAGTTCTCTAACTGCCCAATTTGCACAGCTAAATGAGAATATTTTGTGCAGGTAAAATTTTGGAGACTGTTAGATGTTGGATGATGATTTACCATATAAGTTATCAAAAATTTAAGACAAATATAACTTGGGCCATTTTTTGAATACATAAATAATAAGTTTTTTGTTTGCAGTATTTCCTTCCTTTGCTTGTCTCTTTCCCTCTCCTGTCACCATGAAATAAGAATGCCACATAAAATATGTAAAACTATCTTGGAGTTTTATCAAAGTTTGGTACTTCTTTATATATAGCTTTACATTTACATGTAACTTGAAAATTAGTAAAATATTATAAACAATCAAAAAAGCATACTTAGGGACTTTACCTTGAGCAGATAAAGCATATGTGAGTATGTAGCCTAAGTAAATTCCAAATAGCAACTAATCAACTATTTCAATATAAAATTAGAATTTTCATCCCCTCTTCATTAAGTCATAGTCCCATTTTCATCCCCAAACATTATTAAAATAATGTTTAGATAGATTTATTTTAAAAGTCCAGTTAAAATCTGCATCCCTAAAGTCTGGGTTTAAATTTCTAGTTAATAATAATAATAATAAAGGCCTAAATAGTGTATTTGGCACTAGATTTACATCCATGATTTCACACAAAATATATAAAAATTACTACGATTATTGACGGTACTAGGAAACAGCACTACATTAAAGCACACTAAGGAACACTTAGTGAGCACCAGCAGGGTCTAAATGTTAGTACCCTTTTAAAAAAATCACACCCCCATAGTGCTCATTACCCCACTGTGCAGACAAGCCCCTAGTTTAAAAAAGTATCCTTTGATTGTAACTTGTTACCAAATTTTCCAGTAACTGTATGAAAGCAAGATTTATATCTCCAACTAACTTTGTAATCTTCCGAATAATTTAATGAGCCATCTAATTGTGCGTGCATGAGTGTGCACATGAGTGTCACTGATCTGTTGTATTGAATCAGAACTGCTTAACTGTGTATCACAGGCTACATCTACACTATGAGCTAGGGGTGTGATTCCCAGCTTGTGTACATATATTTGGGCTGACTCGATAAGACAAAGAGGAATTGAATACCTGCGAGTATGTGTACACGTGCTGGGAATCACACCCCTAGCTTGTGGTGTAGATGCAGCCATAGACTCTACCTAGCTAACAAAGAGCTTCTCCTTTAGCTCAAGTGATGGGAGCCTGTGCTTTTGGAACAGGGAGATCTGAGTCATCCCACTGTTGTTGTGCAACCTAATGATGACAAACACAGAGTCCACAGTGGCCACAGATTTATTGCCATTAATAAACTGCTTGGTATGCGATTGCAAACTTTTGTATTTTTTACTGCTTTGTTTGACGTTTTTTGCCTGTTCTATATATTTCAAAATGATCTAGGAATATAGGAATCGCCATACTATGGTCTATCTAGTCCAGTATCATGTCTCTGACACTGGCATGGGAAAAGTGAAAGAAACCCTACATTAGGCATCCATGGGATAATCTTTCCCACAAATTAGTTCAGATCCTAATTCCTAATAATAGAGATTAGCGTAAACTGAGGCAAGAGTTTTAATATCTTTTCTAGAATTTGTTAGTGTGAGCTGTTGTGACGTTGGATATTCTTGTTATTCAGAGGAATGTCCAAATCTATTTTTGAATCTCATGAGGTCTTTGGCCCCAATGGCATCCTGTGGTAATAAGCTCACTTTCAAATTCTTGATTGCTAAAACTATGTAGACTCATTGCAATGCAGAGTATGACATAATTAACTTCAGATGTGCACAGTATAGAGTGAAACAAGCTGCTTTGGCTTGCATTATCTCACTTCATCAAGTATGACAGAGTTAACTTCAAGCATGGCTTGCCAGGCTCCTCCTTTTAAAATTATACAGTTACAAAAATCATAGGATGTGGAGTCCATGAGGGAAAGCTTTCTATGATGAAACACAGCTCTAATCACAGCAATCAACTGCAGAGTCAACCCTGTAATCTTTTACCTTATGATTAAAAATAGAGAGAGATTTTTATTTGTGGTATTTTCAAGACACAGGACATCTATTATTGAAGGAAAACTCTACAGAAGTGTACATACTGTTTTTTTTAACTGCAACAATTCACCCACGTCAGCAGATGGTTTTAAGAAAGTTCCAAATGTGCTTCAAGAATCTTCAAGTTAACAATAATTTTGCTTTGTTAGCAGAACAGTTGTGATCTCTGTCATGTATTCTGTGAATTGTATAGGACCTGGGTCCAAAATGGCCAAAACAGTCAAGTCTCAGAAAAATCTACTGAGAATGCATTCAGTTCTGCTCCTCTCCCCCACCCAATTATAACAAAGATTTTCCACTATCAGTAGCATTACTTCTCTGCTCCTGGGAGATTGCCAACTTTCTAATTGCACAAAATTGAACAACCTAGCCGCACCCCTTCCCCGAGGCCCCGCCCCTGCTCACTACATTCCCCTCTCTCGGTGGCTTGCTCTCCCCCACCCTCACTCACTTTCACTGGGCCGGAGAAGGGGGTTGGGGTGCAGGAGGGGGGAGGGCTATAACTGGGGGTGCAAGCTCTGGGGTGGGGCCAGAAATGAGGGGCTCAGGGTATGGGAGGGGGCTCCAGACTGGGGCAGGGAGTTGGGGTGTAGGAAGGGGTGTGGGATCTGGCTGGGGGTGCAGGCTCTGGGGTGGGGCTGGGGATGAGGGGTTTGGGTGCAGGAAGGGACTCCAGGCTGGGGGGTGGGGCTGAGGAATTTGGAGTGTAGGAGGGGGCTGTGGGTTGAGGCAGGGGACTGGGTGTGGAAGGGGGTATGGGCTCTGGGCTTGGGGTGCAGGCTCTGGGGTGAGGCCGGGGATGAGATGTTTGGGATCCAGGAGGGGGATCCAGGCTGGGGGTGGGGCCGAGGGATTCAGAGTGCAGGAGGGGGCTGTGGGTTGGGACTGTGGATGGAGGGTGTGGGAGGGGGTACGGGCTCTGGGCTGGGGCCGGGCATGAGGGGTTCAGGGAATGGGAGGAGGCTCTGGGCTGGGGCAGGGGGTTGGAGTGCAAGGGGTGAGGTCTCCAGCTGGGGATTCAGGTTCTGGGGTGGGCCTGGGGATGAGGGTTTGGGGTGCAAGAGGGGGCTCTGGGTTTGGGGGGCTCAGGGCTAGGGTGCGAGCTTAACTCGGGCGGCTCCCATTCAGAGGCGCAGCAGGACTAAGACAGGCTAGTCCCTACCTGCCCTGGCACCGCACTGGGCCCTGGAAGCCGCCAGCAGGTTCAGCTCCTAGGCAGGGAGGTGGGGTAGGCAGGAGGCTCTGTGCGCTGCTCTCACCCACAGGCAGCGCCTCCCCCAGCTCCCATTGGCCTTGGTTCCCGGCCAATGAAAATGTGGGGCCGGTACTTGGGCCGCGGAGCCCTGTGGCCCCCCAAGTAGGAACTGGACCCGCTGGCTGCTTCCGGGGCGCAGCATGGTGCCAGGACAGGTAGGGACTGTCTGCCTTTGACATGCAGCACCGCTGACCGGACTTTTAAGAGAAGGTCCCTTTTCGACCAAGCATTCCGGTTGAAAACTGGACACCTGGCAACTCTCGCTCCTGGGCTACATCACATTTTAAAACTTGGGTATTTGATAATTAAATACATAGGAGGAAAGTAATGGGAAAGGAGAAAGCTCTACTTATACATTTTTAAATGTCCTATTACCTAAGGCCTCAGACTGCAGTCCTTGTTCAACAAGACTTCTATTGAAGTCAGTGGGAGTTTTGGCTAAGTACTGGATAAGAACTTAGGCCCAGATTTTTAAAGGTATTTAAGCATTGCTCCTAAATACCTAAGTGCCTACATCACTTTTGAAAATGAAACTTAGGCTTCTAAGTCAATTAGGCATTTCAATGTTGAACATAGCAATGCCTAAATACCTATGAAAATCTGGGCCTCAAGGATTTAGGGCACCATAAGAGATAGGCACGTGGGCACTTTTAAAAATCCCACCAGGTGCTTATCCACATCTTCAGGCATCTAAATACCCTTATAAAATCTGGTCTTTACCTTCCAAGGGAACAAAACAATTGTTCAAGGACTTGATCTCTTGCCACTGAATTCAATGACAAAACTTCCATTGATTTCTATGGTGTAAAATCAGGGCCCACATCCCATTTCATCTTCCACTCTACCATCTGTTAAGTATTAGATCAAACAGCGGACTGGGCATTTCAAGTTGAGATAGGAATTCATCCCTACTGCATTCATTCTGCCATTCATTTTTAAGCTAACGAGTTAAAAATGAAATCTCAGTCTTAACTTCGAATTTCCCAGTTTTTGGCAGTTTCTGAAGAGTGATTCGGCTTTTGTCATAAAAGAAGACATAGCGGATTATAGTTGTCTCTCTGCTTCTCAACATTAAAATCATTCCAAGCATTAGAGGAGTCTCATTCTGACATCACTTTATAGTTCTTTATATTTATTCTAAGGTGCTCTAAAAAAAAAATCCATACAAATAAAGGACACTAGTCTTTGTGCAACTACTGTTCCTAGTAACTGCAGATTTACTCTCTATCAGTGATTTTTGTCCAGGCCTTACAACATCCCTCTGAGTTTCTCTTAAATTCTTTCCTGCCCTTAGGCCTTCCATCATGACCATCTTCTGTCCAGGAGAGGAAACTGGATGAAATTTCCTTCAGATCCCTTAATTGGTCAGCGAGGTTGATGTTGACTGACACGAGGCACTCTATATCCTCCCCCAGGGTTTGCGCAAACTACCCTTGTGGCCTAGGTAATAGCATGGTTATTGATGCCTGCTGAGTGCATAAAGAAGCTGGTCAGGAAAACATCACTCAGTGGGTCAAATTCAGACCTGGGGTAAATGAGTTCTTTCCCGTCCAAAATTCATGTGCTGACAAGACAGTATTTTTTATTAGCTTCACTAAAAGGTGAAGAGTCAGGCTTTATGCCTCAATGACCCCCCCTAAAGCTCTGTAGTCAACTATACCAGTGGCCCAATGTGTAAGGTTGGGCATATAGTCATTTAAAAACACAACTTTCCAGGAAGCCTCTTGCTTCTGTTCGGTTTGACCTGGTAAGTGACATCCATTCCATGGCTCCTTTTTCCTCCTACTCCTAGCAAAACTCTTCTATGCACCCCAAATTCTATAGACCTCAGTAAACCTAGTATTGGTCCATCATCAACAAAAGGATTTGTGCTTGTTATGTTTGTAAAAATCAGTCATGTGCCAAGACTGATTTTCTACAGTAAGAGATTTTACAGCCAATTTATAAAGTCTCAGATAAAGGCTTTTAGCTACAGCAATACAATTTCTCTCTCTTTCTCTCTCTTTTATAAAGATTGAGTAAATTCCCATCCCAAGCACTGACTGGCTTTACATATATTAAAATCCTACAACCTCAAAGTGTTTGAATGTCATACATCACACAAACATGAAAATCCCCTTCAGAGCAGATATGTCAGTAACCCCCAACCACTGTTCACCCCACCTTCCTCCTTCAATGGCTAGAGAGAAAAGACAGATGAGGGAGGAAGTGAATTCCTGAATTGAGGACCCCCCCACACCTCTCCCAAGAACGAGAATCTTTTCCTAATGTTAATGACAAGGGAGCTCAAGTTTGAGTGCTGCTCCTGACCTCAACTGTAGCAGCAGTGCATTGGGAAAGGAACTGTGTTTCAAATAATTTGGTATTAAATCACCTGGGAACTCACAGGCAACCCATGGAACATCAGTGTTAATTGCAAATGGTATCTCTGTAACAAACACAGCACTACTGCAAATTCCTATTGAGGTATATGGTCTCCTCCCTCAACAATATTACTGGGAGTTATACTTGCCCATGGAGAGGAGAATCGGTTGGGGGGGGTATTCTGTTAGGGAGAATTGTTAGCACAAATAAAGGGAAACTTCACTTCCCACCATCAATGGCTGCTTCCCATTCCCCAGCTACCATTTGTCCCTCCTCTGGTTGCTCAAACTCCTGCTGTTTCTTCTCTAAGGGGCCTTGGCAACTGCAGCAGAACTAGAAGCAGTTCCATGAGAGCTGCTGCAGCATAGTCACAAGGCAAAAAGGGAGGGAGGTAGACTGACCGATGGGCCAGCTGCTTTGGCAGTCTTTCAGTCTACCTAGGATCTTGTATGGTTCTCCTCACTATGGTATCTGAAATGCAGGATAATGGCAGCTATTCCCACTGCTATTCTAACTTCTGTCAGTTTTGCTTTGCTCCCCAGTTGAGACGTCTGGCCAATCAGAGCAGAAAACTGCCAGGGTACAAGTAACTGCTGGTTCTACAAGAAGTCAGAATCCAGGACATTTGTCAATTTATCAGACACTTGAAACAGAGTGTGGAAAACAAGTGCTGCATTGGGAAAGATTGGTGCCATTGGTCTGGGACCCATTCACTTCACTGGGAATGCTCAGCACTATTTAGGATCTGGCCCTGTGTTTGTAAAATTAATATTTTAGATTCTGTTTTATATACTGAACCTTGCTCCAACTTTTGCTAGTAGTTTTTAGCAAGGTTTTTTTTAAAAGAAATAATATATTGTAATTTCATTTCTACATAGTTTTCACACCTTAGAGTATTCACACCGAATCATTATGAGCTATCATGCAAAAAACAATACAGCAATCTTCTTAATTTCTTACTCTTTGTTATGCTGTCTCTAAACTATGTCAGACTCAATATAAAGGTGGCTGCATAGGGCTCTCAGATCTCAGCATTTTTGCAGGCAACTCCAACCGTCATGTAATCAGAGATAAGTGACTTAGTTAAAAATGAATGGGGCAGCTGGCCAAATGCTCAACCAAACAAAATGATCAAAGGGACAGTGCCAGATGTTTTCCATCAGCTTTGCACATGGAGGTACCAGGGAGATCAGCAGGAGCATTACACTAAAAAGAAACCAGAGAAGCCAACTCTAGTTTCAACCATAACATGAAGAATTGACTATAAATACCACATTCCTTAGTGAGAGTCCCAGAGGACATTCCGTAGGTATTTCTAAAGCCTACAGGAAAAACATGTCTACTATTGTCTGGCTTATTTATATGCATCCTCCTGCTAAATGTTTTAATAATAGTGCATAGCAACTTGCTGAAATATATATATAAACCCATTTTAGGAAGTTGCTAGTAATGGTGAGTCAGTGGAATATGTCAAAAGCTGCTGTTTTGCTATAAAGTATGTGTTCGCCCAACCTTTGTTCATTTAACTTTAATGTTTCCCAATTCCTACCCCTATTTCTTTTACCATTTTCGATTACTGTAGTTTTAAATTTTGATTTCATAGGCTTGGGACTTTAATTCCTGTGAAAGGCCCAGAGATGCTTCAAGATTTGTTCTTGAAAACGAGACTGTTTCATGTTTTTTCTATTTTTGTCTTCTGAGAAAGTTTAAATATCAAAAATAGTTAAGGTTGTTTACACTGTACCTCAGCAAAAGACATTCTTGACATCATTTGTATACAACTCTGAGCAGTAGGGCCACTCAGTCAGTGCTGCCAGACATCCAGCCACAGGGCCTCCACCCTCCAGACACGTAGGGTCCACCAATAACAGTGTGATGCTAACTGCTTCTGCTGTTGTGGAACATGCACGGCTTCATACAGTTCTGTGGTAAGAAAAAACTAGAGTCCCCTTCCCCACCCCCCACTGCCTTTATCACAACCCTGGTTTACACCCATTACAGGCTTCTCCTGTTTAACAGAAACCTCCATTCGCTATCTCACTAATTACCGCCGGGGCCACACACATCATTTCGGGCTACATTACCTATCCCTCATCCAAGTCACATCACATAGGAGTTTGGGGCAGACAAGTGAGGGGGAAGAACACTGCATGAGAATGTTGTGCCATGCAGAGCCCCTCCCCCCAATGTAATGGCTTTGCAGGGGCCCCCAAATCTGTTTAACTGGCCCTGCTGAGCAAGACTCTTGGAAACTGCTGCCAAGTAACTTGAGACAACGGAGTAATTTAAGTCACTTTTCAGGTTCTTTTTTGACTCTCCTGTTTAGTGCTGCCTGCCTGAGAGTGGGAGGAGGAGCTATGCTGAGCCTGCAGAAAATGAGAAGGATTTTTTCCCTGAAACAGTTGAAAGATCTCAGAACTTTCTTCTTGACTAATGTGCAGACTAATCAGATTGCTTAGAGGGTGCTGCTGAACATCATTTCTCATTTCATTTTGTCCTTTTCTTGCATATATTCATAAAGTCAGTAGTTATGGATTTGTCACCCAAAATGCTTCTTTGTTACAGGGATGTTTAATGAATGTATAACAGGGCGATTGCATCTCGAGAAACTGTTTTAAATTCATTTTACGGGGATAAACCACTTTGGTCTGATTTTGATCTCATACCCATTCATTTCAGTGGAGTTACTTCTGAATTACACTGGGGTAAGTGTCAGCGGAATCAGATCCTTCATTGGTAGCCATGCTAGCAATGAGGGAATAAACCACAGTCTAGCCATTAAACTTGCGTCTAAATACAGCGAGCTTAACCTTCAACCTGACCCAGTTAGGACTGCTTTGAATCCAGCTGCTTCATAGATGACTGCTGGAGCTTTCCTCTTTGCATCACATACATAGCAACTGTGCATGCTCACAAACCTTGTGCTCCTTTGATTCCAGGCTGCTCCCTCCTAGCACCCTGCTGAGTACAGGCAGTGACAAATGGGACAGAGAGGGATGAGGTGGAAGCAGGGCTATAACCTTACTGCTCCTTCACCTTATCCAGCATAGGCAGCTGAGCACAATGAGAAAATTTCCCTGCATTACTCCCAGGAATGGTGTTGTGAGTGCCCTCCCTCTACCAGAACTGAAACACTGAAATCAGTACATTTTTCTTTGGAAACTCTTTTCTAATGAGACTTCATGGAAGTTACTATTTCAACTTCACTTTTCCCCTTAAGAAATCATTTAAGCACCCTGCTAATTTACTGAATTTGCAGGAAAATCATCACCTATATTTTCAGTGACTTCTTGGCTTCGTTGCTTCAAGAGAAAAATCAACTCAAAATGACCTCAGAAGCACAGTTCAATAAGAAAGACGTATATGTATCTCAGTAGTTGCAGTTTGAAGGTCACAGTTGCCAAAAGCTCCTGGGCCATGGAAAATTGGCTTGCACATTGTGGTGCTCCAGGGAATTTGGTCCACTGGAACTGTGAGTTCCAATAAACTAATAGGATAGATAGAAAAGTGAGAAGAAGAGTATTTGGTGAGTAATCACACTCTAGCATGCACACATACTCCAGTATTAATTAGATTAATCGCTAATAAAAACAAGACGCATGCCAGTATTTTGTCCTTATGAGCAATAAGTAAATATAAATAATCACACTCTGAATTACGTGTTTAATCACAACCAGGTGAAATATAAGACAAGTAAAAATTAAATACATGGAAGTAAATATCCTACAGGGCAACTGGAAAATTATTCTAATTTATAAATCCAATTTGCCACCTCCTCTGCAAAGAAATAAAAGGAAATTTTGGGCTTAGTTCCCATGGATCTTGCAGTAGTGGCAACACAAGCTTGTTTCATAATCTGCATGCATTTCATGGACAGAACTTGCACTGATGTCAAAGGGAAGTTCTGCAGATGAAACAAAAGGAGCAAAGTATGCAGTTGAAATGAATGGTATGGATAGGTGAGGAGCATTTTCCTTACCTTATAGGGCCCATATTCTGACATCAATTTTTTCAATGGACTTCTGTGGGAGGTATGGCACCAAGGAGCCAATCATGCAGTCTTTATTAAAGGCCTGGAGGAGGCGGCCAAGGGCAGAAGTGGTAGTTTAACGGAGTAAGTTCGGTTCCTCCACATTCTCTCCCTTCAGACCCATTGCTCTGCATTGCCCATATGAGGCTTATTAACTTTCACTGCTTTGCCCTTTGTGCTGTGAAACTTGTAGTTAGAAGGTGTCCTGGGGGACTGTGTTTGGACAGGCCCTGAAAACGTCCAAACCTGGGCAGGATAAGTAGGATTGGGCAGCAGCGCATCTGTGTGGATGCCTGTTTCCTCTGATGGATTGTTGAAATCTGCATCACTCTGATGAGAAGTGGGTTCAAGGCTACTTCCCTAGGGGAGCAAACCATTTCTCTCTGACTGAACAACTGAGTTACTCTGGCATAGGGAGGAATGGAACTCTCAGGGAGAACTACCATTTAAGTCAATGGGAATTTTTCATGGGGAAGGGCAGCAGGCCGAGATTATCCAACAATGCCTACTGAGGCCTGATTTACAGAGGTGCTGAGTAACGACAAATGTAAAGTCAAGTCAGGGGGAATAGTGGGGCACAGAAAACCCCTGAAAAACAGGCCCTAGGCATCTCAAATTGGACTGCATTTGAGGAACCCAAAGTCAGCTGCCATTTTTTAAGAAGTAACTGAAAATCAGTGCAAATAAAGGATCTTTAGAGTAAAATATTTGGGCCTTATTTTTCTCACACACAAATTTTACAGTGGTGTAACTCCATTAACGTCAAAGTTCCTGATTTACACTCATGTAAAGAAGAGCAGGAACAAGCTCATTATCTCTGTATCAAACCATTAATTTTGGACCCTTTTAGCAACTTGTTCTCTTTCTTTTGAAAGGCAGACATAAAGCTATAAAACTGTGCAATTATGCATTCCTTCACTCACTGCTGGGGTCACTTGGGCTGATTTTCTGATAAAAGCAACACGTCATATCTCCAAGGCAAGAAAAGTGCTGGATATTTTCATTTCCATTTTTATGGCTATGGAAATGAAACATCCCAATTCCCAAGATGATAGGATTTACTGCTCAATAGCCAATAAGTCAAAGGGTAATAATCAAGGACCTGATTCTATTCTCACTTACACCAGTGTAAATCTGGACTTACTCCACTCTATCCACCTGTATAAACCCAATGAAAGAAAGAGAGGACTCAAGGCCTAAACTCCTGATTATATTCTGTTATCAAACATGAGATACGTGGTGGCCTCTGATGGTCTGTAGATACAGTCTGTAAATACTTTTACAGATTGCTGTCCTCAAGAATCACGGAATTCACATACTGGAGTCAGGGAAGTTAGACTGTGATTCCACAAAGCCAGAAATAGTCTATACTAGAGAACTTCATGCTATAGGATAGCAACAGAGCTCTCCATTTAGAATCTGAAATGCAGTACAGAACTCTCAGAAGTTGAAGTAGGAATTAAGCTAGACACTATTCTACCATTTGCTAAAACATTCAGTGCATTTGCCTTCATGCCTTCTGCATTCCACAGGGCTGCATGCTGAGTTAATAAAACCTCTCTTGGAAAATGCTTTGGAAACACGGATGGAGTCCTTGACTGGCCATATGGCAGAATCTGGCTATTGCTACCAGACAGCTGCAGGAAGTGAAAGACAAGAAATGGGAGACTGCATCACCAAAGACATATATACAATTTTGGCTAATGTCAACAGCTTCCAAAATATTCAAAAGCACCAACATCTTCTTTCTTTTCAGGAACTTTAAGTGATGCATATGTGATTTAGATTCAGACACATTACCAGCTGAGCTTTCAACAAGTTTTGAAACAATTAACACAAGTATGTGAAATGATAACAGACAACCACGTTTTCATTGCTCAGCTCGCAGATAAAAATTGAGATTCCAATTAACTTGCTCTTTTTAAAAACAAATAACATTATCATCAATAACATTATCACCATCATTCTGTGATTTGAACACCAAAACAATACAGAAGGTTTCTTTTCTTAAAATGAAATTATGTATTTATTACTGCTGTGATGCAACATTTAAATTGAACAAAGAAGTTATCCGCATCAGATAACTAGGGACAGTAAAATCAAAGAACAGAATGAGGCTTGAAACATTCATCTTTTCATGTACATTTAAACTAAATGATAAATTTGAAATTGAACAGCATCTTGTAAAATTCACAATATGAAGTATTTAGCAGCTCCCTTGTTAAGAACACACAGAGCTCATTTCTAAATGAAAAATATTGATCTGTGACTGGCAATGAGATAAATCTAAAGTACATCCACTATTTCCTCATATTTTAGTTTTCATTTTATTCAGTTAAGCCATAAAATAACTTTGCATTTCCAATGCTAGTGTTCCCTAAACTTTTGTTTGACAATAGAAACATTCACAAAATGTAATTTGTAGAAAATAGTGTAAATCTATACACCTATATTTAAGAGAAAGGTCAGATTTACCAAAATAAAAGCATCTATACTGAAATTGTCAAGACTGTATTGCTATGTCAGAACTATACACACATGTGGACAAGTGCACAGTATGTAACTAAAATTAATCTGTATGAAATACCTGATTTATTGCAATACAACCTTTTAAAAGAAATATTCTCATTTAGATGACATCTTTAAAGAAGTAGCCTCACTTTGTGTGCCTGCCTGCATGAGAATCAGCAACTGCAACATCCCAAGAAAAGAAAGACGTGATCCTTATTTTTTTTGCGGGGGTGGAGGTGGGGGGAGCATAGGAAGTATTTTTTTAAACCAACTCGGAATCCAAAAGTGGACTGAATTTTCTGATGAATTGTCTCACCTAGCACAAACCCTTCTAACTGTTCATAGCATGATAAAAGATGAACTGAGAAGAAGCTAGATTTATGTATTGTTTATAAGGTATTATTTTGCTGCTAATCTTAGATAGCAAGTAAACTTGATCTATCTCTTGTACAAAAAACTTAAGATAAGCACTTGCAGTTTCTATTTCTAATCAAGAACACCACAAGTGAATTGCATAAGTTCCCCACAGCAGGAAAGTAATCATAATGCATAATAATAAAGTGGTGATTAAATGGCAAAGTGATTTGAAAACATCAACAAACTGACTCACATATTAGCAGGAAACATGACTGCAAAACACAAGCAGCTCAGACAAAACTTAATGGCACAGTACCCGTTATAATCCTTCATGCTTTACCTGCTGATTGGAGAATGGCTGGAGGAGATCTCTGGCACAAAGCTCTGTTCGATTATTGGTATCCTAGATGGAGTGTAAGAATGGTAGGCTGTCAGAACCACGCTGCCCGAGTCCTTTATCTCCATTATCACAGGCACATGTCTTCCCTACTGTCTGGCGACAAAGACAACTACCAGCATTTACTCACTTACTGGATCAAGTGACCCTGTCACAAAAGCAAACGCATGACCTTACACTGTAATAGCCTCTTACTACCGTTTGCTGTCAGGAGAACTGTGTAAGTGTTGAGATGGCTCTTTCTCCTGTCAGGACAGCTAAATTAGCATATATTCAAAAACACCGCCCACAAACACAACTCTGTGGGGGAAGTATTCCTGTTTCTTAGGAAACCAGAAACCGGAGGTAATCCTACATGGCTCAGGGCAGCTGCTCTGGACAAGTTCTTCTTGTGTTATTTCTTTTTCTGTTTCTTCTCAGCTAAGGGCAGACTTATTAGGATTTCTCATACGACAGCAAGGAGCAAAATGAAATGAAATCGTTCTTCAGTTAAGCAACATGGGAATGGAGCAGTGCTTTAAAAGAAAACATGTGCTCTAGGAAGGAGAGGGGGAATGCAATTTATAATGCCTGCATGAAAGATTCATAAACTAACTGGACTATGTGGCTGTTTAAATAACTGGGGAAGAATAAACCTGATTTATTTAGGTCAGTTAAATTCTACAAGCTGTCTGCAATGAGCTGCCTTTACTTTCTACTGAATTAGGGTGACCAGATGTCTTGATTTTATAGGGACAGTCCCGATTTTGGGGTCTTTTTCTTATATAGGCTCCTATTACCCCCCACCCCCTGTCCTGATTTTTCACATTTGCTGTCTGGTCACCCTATACTGAATACATATTAGACTTTCAACAATCTTTAATACTTGCTGGATGGATAATTAAAAGAGCAGTAGGAAAATAATAAAGATTTTTCCACAAAAATGTACAGAAAAGCCCCCCCCAATTTCTCAGATAATGAAAGTTTTGTGAAATGGCAGTTTTTTTATAAGAAATACATGCACCAGTTTGATATTTCTCATTTTTCAAAAATTGCCCTCTGTTAGAATGAAAATTTAAAATTTCTCTATTTACACTCAAAAATAGAATCATGGCCTTATTTTGGAGCAACTACCCCAGAAAACTTCGCAGCTCTTCTGTGAAGTTGAAATGCAATGTGAAAACTCTGATTTCACACAGCTCTAATATTTCCTGTAAAATAAACACTGCCACAATAAATATTTACTCTTATAGTAACCAGCACCACCAGTTAAATTCAATTGAATGACTCTCTCTGATTTCTAAGTATCATGGGTGAGATCCTCACCCCTACTCCTCTCTTTTATTTTGTGTAAAAGGGCTGGAGTGGCATGCATGACTGGCTTGAAAAGCCCCAGTTCCAGCTGGGGGAGAATTTGCCCAGTACAGGCACTGTGTAACACAGCCATAAGAGTGCCTTTTGACGTTGAGGAACCCCGATGCAGGACTGTTTAAATGACATGGGGCTCTTCAGCACCCAGAGCAGACCAGGATGGGGATGGCACCTTAGTATCCCTCCCCCCCCAGAATGGGCTGTGAATTCTGTGCTATGCGTCTTAGTGGCACAGTGTAACAGGGTGCTGGCTAGGAGAAACAAGCCCTGTTCTAGAGGAAGAAGGGTATTAGTTGGGCTGGCTGAAGGGCCACGCCCTAATTACCAGAGTGGATCCACCTGCAGGCCTGGGTAGCCAGCCTGACCTATAAAGCTGGCTAAGAGACAGGAAGCAGGGGTAGACAGGAAAGGGAGAAGCGTGGGCAGGAGTGCTGTCAGCTTTTTTACTGCCCTAGGCGACAGAAGGTCCAGCCCCCGAAATGCTGCCCCCTACAGAGGTGGCGGAAGGTGCCACCCCTGAAATGCCGCCCCCAACAGAGGCGGCGGAAGGTTCCGCCGCCGAAATACCGCCAATGAGCGGGGCGGCCGAAGATCTGGCCGCTGCGGTCACCGCCCTCCAAATGTTAGCACCCTAGGCGACCGCCTAGGTCACCTAATGGGTTGTGCCAGCCCTGAGCGTGGGCTCTAGATCCCTGCTGGCTGGAAAGTTAGTAGTCTCCCAGAGGATTGGTGTGACGAAGTGGGACTGTTCTTAATGTTTCTTCTGAATACTGTGTGGATGCCTCAGTTTCCGGCCGACCCTCTGTCGCCTAGCAACTAATGGCCAGGCCCTTACCCCCTACAAGGGGATGCTAAAGGTGTGGGAGAACAAAAAGGTCAGGTGACCTCCTTGCCCGGAAAAGGAACTCAGCAGAGAAGGAGGGGCTGGAGGGGGTTTCAGTTTGAAGCTGGCTGGGGACTAGGAGTGAGGGCAGATGGGGGTGTCTGGCTTGCTGGGCCCCAGAATGGACCCGGCTGAGGGATCAGGTTCTCTGGACCTACAAGCTCTGTTTTAGACCATGTTCCTGTCATCTAATAAACCTCTGTTTTACTGGCTGGCTAAGAGTCACATCTGACTGCAAAGTGGGGGTGCATGCAGGTCCTCTGGCTTCCCCAGGACCCTGCCTGGGCGGATTCGCTGTGGGAAGCACACGGTGGGGCATATGCTGAATGCTCCAAGGTCAGACCCAGGAGGTGAAGCTGCGTGAGCTTCTTGCCCTGAAGACAGTCTGCTCCAAGGGAGAGGAGGCTCCCCAAAGTCCTGACTGGCTTTGTGGGGAGCAGTTCCAGATCATCGCCCGGGGACTCTGTGACAGTTGATCTCTGTAAATACTTGTAAATAGTAGGTGGTGGGAACGGACACAAACAATAAAAGGACACGGGTGCTGCACTTCAGTTGGTCTCTGACTGTGTTTGTGGAGAGGCCGGGAGCAGGTGCTGCTACACACAGCATAGAATCTCAACCCAGAAAACCAATGGAGGAGCCTGAAAGTAAGCATGGAAACCTTTAACTACCCTATTTTGAGTCAGATTGAGTCAAAGCGCCTCATCCTCTGGTATGAGTGAGTTGTCAAAGCACCTCATCCTCTGGTATGAGTGAGTTGTGCTTGTCACAAGTCCAGAGTAGGATGGGTGGGATAAGGTGGCTTTAAAGCCACATTTGTGCTCCTTGATCTCTGGGCTGTGGAGGGGTATCAACTAGGCTGATTCATGAATGATCCATACGAATCACTGACTGTACCTTAAGCTGGTATCCCCTAGCAGAACTTTTTGGGAGGGTGGTCATATAATCACTACCGTTTGGGCTCCCAGATTTATCCTGCAAGGATTTAGGTTCCCTTGTTGGTGTGCGAGGTGAAATTTGCATTTCCTTGTTCCAGCAGGAGTAAACTGAGCCCAGTGTCATCATTTGAAAGGCATCCTCTAAAATTCACTTTGAGACTCTAACATTGCAGCTGACAGTTGGGAAATACTGAAAGTAGCAGGAGCCAAATGGGAAGTTGTAGTTGAGACAGCATTGACCCTCTCTGAAGAGACTGGACCTGAGAATTCAAGACTTAAACAGGTTTATTTTACTGACTACAACCCCAGAAAAGCTACCCTTACTCCCCTTTCCATCGCCCATAGTACTTTGCTTTCTTCAGACAACAATGATTGTGTAATTTAGATTACATTTGGATGAAAGTCACCCTATAAATGCAAAGTACTTGTATTATTATTTCTAGTGCCTTCTGGTTTTGTATATCTGCTTTAAATAAACATTTCATATTTAATAACAATTAATAAAGGAAACAGGATCTTACAGATAACATAAAAAGAAGGATATGTTTAATAAATGGGATTTTCTCTTTGTGCAAAATAAACAGTAGATTTTACTGAGATTTACAATGTGTTGGTACACAAGTTAGATGCTTGCTTAGAAGTGACAGACTATTTGACTTTTATGCAAACTTCAGCTAGATTCAGTTTTAATAGGAAACCAGATAACACTCAGCACTTTTAAGTTGTTATGTCAAAGGAGAAAAAGAATGAAGCAAGATTCACAAATTCAAATCCTAGGGTCGGTTCCCCCACATCTCCCCTATCCTTGAGCCAGCAGTATCATACGAAAGAAGTGCTTTTTCTGCATTGCAAAAAAGTGAAACTTCTCTCATTTGCCTTGAATTTTTCACTAGGGATATGTCTACACTACGAGAGTAGTTCAATTTTACTTAAAGCAAATTTGTGGAACCAATATTACAAAGTCGAGCGTGTGTATCCACACTAAGTACAGTAATTCAACGTTGTGAGTCCACACTAACAAGCATCAACATTGGAAGCGGTGCACTGTGAGTAGCTATCCCACAGTTCCCGCAGTCCCCGCTGCCCATTGGAATGCTGGGTCGAGCCCCCAATGCCTGCTGGGGCAAAAATTGTTTCGAGGGTGGTTTTGGATAACTGTCGTCATTCAACCCTCACTCCCGCCCTCCCTCCGTGAAAGCGCCGGCGGGCAATCAGTTCACGCACTTTTCTGGTGATTGACAATGCGGACGCCACAGCACCGCGAGCATGGAGCCCACTGCGATCATCGCTGCAGTTATGGCCATTGTCAACACCTCGCGCCTTATCATCCACCTTTTTCAGAGGCAGATGCTGAGAAATCGGGCAAGGAGGGTATGGCAGCGCGGTGAGGACATTAAGGGTACGTCTTCACTTACCGGAGGGTCCGGCGGCAGGCAATCGATGTTCTGGGATCGATTTATCGTGTCTGGTTAAGACGCAATAAATCGATCCCGGATCAATCCCGGAAGTGCTCGCTGTCGACGCCGGTACTCCAGCTCGCCGAGAGGAGTACGCAGCATCGACGGGGGAGCCTTCCTGCCGCGTCTGGACCGCGGTAAGTTTGGACTAAGGTACTTCGAATTCAGCTACCTTATTAACGTAGCTGAATTTGCGTACCTTAGTCCGAAGTGGGGGCTTAGTGGGGACCAGGCCTAAGTCTGAGAGGGGCACAGACCTCTCACAAAGCACGGGACCCCGCGCCGTGGACATCATGGTGGCAATGGGTCACGTTGATGCTGTGGAATGGCGATTCTGGGCCCGGGAAACAAGCACCGACTGGTGGGACCGCATAGTGTTGCAGGTCTGGAATGAATCACAGTGGCTGCGAAACTTTCGCATGCGGAAGGGAAATTTCCTGGAACTTTGTGAGTTGCTGTCCCGTGCCCTGAAGCACAAGGACACCCGGATGCGAGCAGCCCTGACTGTCCAGAAGCGAGTGGCCATAGCCCTCTGGAAGCTTGCAACGCCAGACAGCTACTGGCTGACAGTCAGCCAGCCAGACAGTCGCGAATCAATTTGGAGTGGGCAAATCTACCGTGGGGGTTGCTGTGATACAAGTAGCCAACGCAATCATTGAGCTACTGCTCTCAAAGGTAGTGACCCTGGGAAACCTGCAGGTGATCATAGATGGCTTTGCTGCGACGGGATTCCCAAACTGCTGTGGGGCTATAGATGGAACTCACATCCCTATCTTGGGACTGGACCACCAGACAACCCAGTACATTAACTGAAAGGGCTACTTTTCAATGGTGCTGCAAGCACTGGTGGACCATAGGGGACGTTTTACCAACATCAACGTCGGATGGCCGGGCAAGGTTCATGACACTCGCGTTTTCAGGAACTCTGGTCTGTTTAGACGGCTGCAGGAAGGTATTTACTTCCCGGACCACAAAATAACTGTTGGGGATGTGGAGATGCCTATAGTGATCCTCGGGGACCCAGCCTACCCGCTAATGCCCTGGCTCATGAAGCCCTATACAGGCGCCCTGGACAGTGAAAAAGAACTCTTCAACTACCGGCTGAGCAAGTGCAGAATGGTGGTGGAGTGTGCTTTTGGACGTCTAAAGGGGAGATGGAGAAGCTTACTGACTCGCTCTGATCTCAGCGAAACCAATATCCCCATTGTTATTGCAGCTTGCTGTGTGCTCCACAATCTCTGTGAGAGCAAGGGGGAGACGTTTATGGTGGGGTGGGAGGTTGAGGCAAATCGCCTGGCTGCTGATTATGCCAGACACCCAGGCGATTAGAAGAGCCCAGCAGGACGTGCTGTGCATCCGGGAAGCTTTGAAAGCTAGGTTCCAGAGTTAGCAGGGTAACCTGTGACTATTACATTTGTTTAAACAGAAGCTGAACCTGCCCCCGTTTCGTTACCCACTTAATGTTGACTATCCTCTCTAGTTACCAACCGCCTTCCCCCCACTTCCAACACACCTTTAAAAATAAAATAAATGAAACTTTGTTCATTAACACCGTTTTCTTTATTAAGGATTTTGCGGTAAAGGGTTGAAACTGGGACGCAGACTGTGGTGGGGACCGGGTGTAGTGATGAAAAGGACGCTTCTAAACTCGAGGAATGACAGGCTCCTGCTCCTAGAGCGGTCCGCAGTGGTGGACTGGTTGTTTCAACGGAGCCTGCCACCCCTCCTTTTCGGGACTCTGTGTATGTGGGGGCTATGTGACTTTGTGGCGGGGGGGGGGGGTTGCAGATCCCCTGCTGCGGGGCTCTGTCATCCAGGCTAAGGCCCGCTGCATAAACACTGTCCCCCCCCCCCCCCGCCACAAACTCACATAGCCCCCCCCCACACAGAACATGAAAACCACCTCCCAGACTGACCAGGGTGCCTAGTGACTGCAATGTGTGTGTGATCTTCTGCTGAACCTGCCCCCATGTCTGTACCCTGGTAAAGGTGACTGTCCTCTCCAATTATCAACCCCCTTCAAACACACTGTCCTCTAAAAGAACATGACGGAAACAGTAATTAATAGAAACATATTTTTTATTAAGAACTACACAGTTAGGGGATGAAACTGGGACGGGGGCTTGGGTGAAGTGCATTGGGCTTGGGTGAGGTGCATTTGGAGGGAAGGAAAGGACGTATCAAATCTTTGGGAATGAGAGCCTTCTGCTACTTGAGCAGTCTGCAGGGATGGAGTGACTGTTTTCATGGCCCCTGCCGCCCCTCCTTCTTGGGACTTTGGGTGAGGGGGGGATAGGACTTTGTGGTGGGGGAGGGTGGTTAGAGATAGAATGCAGCAGGGCTCTGTCCTCCTGCCTCCGGTCCTGCAGAACATCTACAAGGCGCTGGAGTGTGTCCGTTTGCTCCCTCATTAGTCCAAGCAGCGTTTGAGTCGCCTGCTGCCTGCTGGTCTTCCTACCGCCACCTGTCCTCCCGTTTGCTGTGTGATCGCTGGTATTGCGACATGTTCTCCCTCCACTGGGTCTGCTGCGCCGCCTTGGCTCGGGAACAGACCATAAGTTCTGAGAACATCTCGTCCCGTGTCCTTTTCTTTCGCTGCCTGATCTGCGCCAGCCTCTGGGAGGGGGATGCTGGGGTAACGTGGGAGACACTCGCAGCTGTGGGATGGGAAAAAGGGAGTAAATTTCTCACAAAGATACATTTTTGTGAACAAGACCATGCACAGTCCCTATCACATGTGCACTCAGTACAAGGTCGAATTTTCTGTCTTCACATTAAGTGCCTGGGGTCTTGCTGTACAGATCACACAAGCGGGGCTGGACAACGGAATTTGGCTAGCAGGTGCCATGGTAAGCCGTAGACTTTTGGCTGCTTAAAGCTTAATTTACAGCAGTGCCCTTCTTTCACGTTCCAAGCAATGCTCCTAGTGTTGGCCAGTTCCTGCTGCTGGCGATCCGGCCAGCATGAACTCTGCCCCGTCCCACCCCCGTCGCGGCTGTCCCTGGGAAAGATCCCTGCAAGCTGCCGGCGAACCGTTCAGCATGAACAGTTCGCCTCCTCGCCCCCACCGTGTGGCTGTAAACCGCTGGTTACAGTTAATTAAAGGAACAGGCAATCAGTCCCCATACTAAAATTCCCCTAATTCAAACCAGGTCACCATGAGTGATATCACTCTGATGAGGATTACGGAGACAGAGAAAGACCGCATGCTGCATGAATGCCAGCAAATACCAGGGCCATATGCCGCCATGCTTTGCCAGGCAATGATACCAGGGTACCTGCTGCTAGCCTGGTGCGGAAAAGTTTCCTACTATGGAGGTGGCAATAGGGCTGCTCTCCCCAGGAACCTGATGCAAAGACTTTCACATTACCTCCAGGAGAGCTTCATGGAGATGTCCCAGGAGGATTTCTGCTCTATCCCCAGACATGTTAACAGACTTTTCCAGTAGCTGCACTGGCAACGACTAAAAAGTAAAGCGCCTAGGGCAAACTAATAATTAAAAACCCATTGCTAACATACCATTTCTATTCTATTCAAAATAAATGTTTAAAACACTTACCTATTGATCCTTCCCCTGATTCACGGTCCGTGTTACCGCCTTGGGAGGGTATCTCCGTGAGGGTGATGAAGAGATCCTGGCTGTCGGGGAAATCAGCGTTGAAAGCGCTGTCGACTGCCTCGTCCTCTTCATCTTCCCCGTCTGCGAACATCTCCGAGGAAGCGGCCGTCGACAATACCCCATCATCAGAGTCCACGGACAGTCGTGGGGTAGTGATGGCAGCCGCACCTAGAATGGAATGCAGTGCCTCGTAGAAACGGCATGTCTGGGGCTGAGATCTGGAGGGTCCGTTTGACTCTTTGGTCTTCTGGTACGCTTGTCTCAGATCCTTGATTTTCACGCGGCACAGCGTTGCATCCCGGCTGTATCCTCTCTCCGTCATGGCTTTTGAGATCTTCTCGTAGATCTTCGCATTCCATCTTTTTGATCGCAGCTCCGAAAGCACGGACTCATCGCCCCACACAGCGATCAGATCCAAGACTTCCCGATCAGTCCATGCTGGGGCCCTCTTTCTATTCTGCGATTGCATGGTCACCTCTGCTGGAGAGCTCTGCATTGTTGCCAGTGCTGCTGAGCTCGCCACGATGTCCAAACAGGAAATGAGATTCAAACTGGCCAGACAGGAAAAGGAATTCAAATTTTCCCGGGGCTTTTCCTGTGTGTCTGGTCAGAGCATCCGAGCTTGGACTGCTGTCCAGAGCGTCAACAGAGTGGTGCACTGTGGGATAGCTCCCAGAGCTATTAGCATCAAATTCCGTCCACACTAACCCTAATTCGACATGGCCATGTCGAATTTAGCGCTACTCCTCTCGTCGGGGAGGAGTACAGAAATCGATTTAAAGAGACCGCTATGTCGAAATAAATAGCTTAGTTGTGTGGACGGGTGCAGGGTTAATTCGAGTTAACGCTGCTAAATTCGACATAACCTCCTAGGGTAGACCAGGCCTAAGATGAAAAGCAGCTTTTGGAGGCAGAAAGTGTCATCCTTATACATCATACCGAAAAAACCTGGTCATTTCAAACAGTCCCATGAGTCTGTAATGGCTTGGAATGCTATTAAGCTGTAGTAATGTCCTCAGCTCTCTGGTAGGAGGTGAGGACTACAGAAGGCAAATGTCCCACCATTCAGTAGTGATACCTGCTGGCTGATTCAGAGAAGCATTAAACTAGCTCTGAACAGAGGTCAACTGAGTCTTTCTGTCCAGAAAATTGCCAATGTGCTCTCAGCCTTTTACCCTGAATGAGTATGTTATATAATAGGAAAAGAGAGGTCTTCAGTAAGATAAGACTAATTTCTGACCCCTTGCTCCCTATTACTGAGGTGTCATGATAAATATATTTGTTTGTCCTGAGAGGGTGAGCAATTGTGCACCCGTCTCTGTGTGTGTGTAGGGAAAAGGGGGTGTGGCCACTGCTGGTAGAAGACAGCAAAATTTTCAGAAGCAAAAACCAACCAAACAAACCAGAGGCAAACAAGGTTTAGTAATTTTTTTTATTTTTGACATTTTCTAATTGAGTTAAAAATAACAACAAGAAAGAACAGAGCTGGGACTTTACAACTGCTAAAGCAGTGAAGCTATTTATGTGAAGAATTTAGAAGTTAAACATCATAACATCTGGTGATGCTTCAAAGACTTTCAATTAGAATCTAAAATGAAAAACTAATCTTTGTTAAATTATAATGCCACAGTTTTCAGTCCATGTCCCAACAAGGAACTTAATCAGGCATCATACTTCAGTGAACTCCAACATGGACATATTTTATTTATTGGATAATCGTGTGCTTTTTTATCTTAAAACATCAATAGTTGTAGTTTCATGAATAAAATGAAGTACTTAAAGAGCAAGTTGCAAAGCTGTTTGCTTAGTAACTATTCATGTTTATTTTCTAGGAGTTCAAAAGTTGCTTTTCCTTAGGACATATTAATCTACTCATGTAGCATTGTTCACATATTGACTTTATATAGAAAAGGAAGCTTCTTTAATCTGCCTCCTGGAGCAGGGCTTTCTGTAGGTATAGTTTAAAAAGGGCTTATATCCTTCCATTCATCCATTAAGCTCATGCTCCTTCAGGCCATGTTGATCTAACTGCTTCATCTGGGACAGCTGACATCACCACTGAATGCTGTGGTCGGGTTTTTTTTTCTGAAGCAGTAAAATTACCCAGAAAGAGTAGTAGGGTGTTCAGCTTGGAAAAAAAACCCAAACACTTGTGGGAGAGGTTGGCTTCTCCTCTGAAATATTTCTGAAGCTGAAAATGGGAATCTGGTATAGGACTCAGAAGCTGGAAAGGAAGGCATTGCAAGTAGCTGATACTTATTTTAAAACATACATTTGTATTCAATCTGAAGTCTCAAAAAAAGAAACAAAAACAAGATCAGGGTAGGAATTTGTATACAGCAGGGGAAGGAAAAGTAAAACTGTCAGACAGGCATATTTGTGACTTAAAATACAGAATGAGAGAGGACTAAATTAACAAAGCCAGTCACGAATGCTGGTGTTGTTGTTGAATATGTATTTATTTGGGGCTGAATACAGTGTTCACGTATTCATAAACGTGGGTTGGGGTTCTGTAGTCAAAAAGAGAAGAATAAAAGGAAAACACTAGGCCAGATTCTGCTCTCAGTTGCACTAGTGTAAGCACGGAGTAATTCCATTCATTGCAATGAGCTTACTTGCGAAATATACTGGTGTAACTTACAATAGAACTTAGTCCAGTGTGCTTTAACTGTGTTGTTTTAAAATAGGCTCTGAACAACTGATAGGAACACAAATGAAATTTAATTAAAGTCTTCTTAGGGCCAGGGACATTTATAAAGTAAAATAACAAGAGGGTCAGTTTGCTATATAGGTGTATCCAAGTGCTATCAGCCCTACACATTTATCACTATTTTGTATAACTATCACTATCTTTCATGGTACCAGAATCATCAACGATCATAAACATAATGGTCAGGCATGATGAACATGCCGGTGTATATATAATGCACTGTATTACGTCAGGGCAGTAATAAAGCAAAAATTCAGACCAACAGAGGATACGTCCCATTTTCTTGTATTAAACTAGGGCCATGCAGCTGGGATGTTATAATTAATTGATGGCTTTTAAATGCTACCATTTTTCAATACCCCGCCAAATTAATGCTTAAATAGATTTACAAATATGTTCAGCTAAACATAATAAGTTAAGTCCTTTTATAGGCATTTTGAACTACAATATATAGTGTTCTGAAGACTGTATGAGTTAGCTATCCATCTGTGGTATTTGTACCTCGTCTGGCACTTTGGCAGAGTATTAAGCACCTAACAAAATAGTAAACATGGCAAAAGAGTTAAGAAGAAAGTGTTGTCTCTCTCTCTGTCTTCTTACAGGGATGTCTGAATTGATAGAATCAGGATTTATTTTTTAAATTGTTTACAACTGTTATTCCTTTAGATAAGGTGTAGCTTAGACTTCACTCTAAATATGTCAGGAGTGGGCTCCATCTGATTTCGTCCAACAAGCAGATCCATAGTCAGGGTCTTGTTGCTCATAAAATTCAGTCCCAACAGCCTAATAGTCTAAGCTGAATCTCTCCTGTTGTATCAGCTGTAAGAGGTTGGGCAGTCTCTAAGGGAGTCCTGATTGGATCCTGACCAGGACTTTTAAGTGAATGTGTAACCAGTTGAGTTAGGGTTGTGGTTGTTTAAGTCAGGAGGAGACAAAAGCATTAACCACTGTGACTAGGTCCTTCACCCAAAAGGAAAGGCCACAAAGTCTCCCGGCCAGACAAAAACAGAAAATGACATTTCTCACCACTGCTAGAATCTGCATGCCCAGGAGCACTGAAAAGCCGATCGTGATCTGAATCTTCACATAGCTTTGACAATCTGTGGTCTGATGTCCCGAGTCTTGAGTTTCTGAAGGTGTTTCCCAATAAGTTCACTTCTGTCATACCTAGGCTGAACTTGAGTGAATTACTCCTCATAGGAGGTGGCATCTTGGTGATGGTGGTGGTTTCACTGGTGGAGAAGGAGACATACTGTTGAGTGTCATTCACTTATTGCTTGCACACAAGTCTGTGGCATCTCACAACCTCTCTGAGACATCTCTTGTAGATGTCAGAGAGGACTGAAGAGAAAATTGAGCCTTGCGGTCTCTGCATGATAAGGAACAGGGTAATGAGAAGCAGTTGCCCCAGTCATGACTCTGGATTCTAGCTGATAGGAATGAGTGGATTCAGCTGAGTGCTTCCTCATTCACTACCGCAAATTTCTGCATGCTTGTTGCCATCAGCGTACAGTCAATGGTGTTGAAAACTGAGAAGAGATCTAGCCACACTCCCACAATAAAGGTTTGTTTCCTTAATCCAAATTTCTCAGTTTTGAAAAAAAACATAACTTAGCTCAGGCTTGATGAAAATTTTGAGGAAGTTCTATGGCCTGTGCTAGACAGGAGTTCAGCCTAGAGGATCACATGGTCCCTTCCTGCCTTAGACTCTGTGAATTTTTGAAAATTGGCACAGGCTTGACAAAAGGTCTGTGAACTTTGGTGAATCTTATCTCGGTTATGGGGTTGTAACAGAACTGCAAATGAAGTGAGAATTTAGAATGGAAGTTTCTTATAACCCATGTTTATAATCTATCCAGAATCCCTATACCAAAGGTTCTTCCAACATCTAATCTTCCTATTTTCATAATGCCAGTTTTGTATCATGTCAATATAACATTCCAGGGCATTAGCTAATGAATCAAACTGAGTTTTGTTGCAAGTGCAACTAGATTTCTACTGGCTTAAAACAGGTCTGAAGATGGCCCATTAAAAGCATGATCTAAAATCTCTGTGTGAATACAAAACTATCATTTGATCTGCAAAGTTTGTTAATGATGTCAACTAAATTCAGCAGTTTATATGGGCTACGAATGACAAGAGGAGAATGCTCTCAAATTAAATACTGGACAGCTTGAATATACCTATACAGATTACTATGATTGCTCTCTAATATATAGAACATACAGGAAGTGCCTAATTTTAAAGCACTGAAATATAATAACAACAAAAACAATAAAATAACTTGCACTTTTGCAGCACCATTTAGCCAACAATTTCCAACTGTTTTACAGTATTGTTGAAGTAAGGCTCTCAACACGTTTGTGACATAGGGAAGCTTTATTAACCCCATTTTAGAGATGAAGAAATTTAGGAACAAAGAAGTTAAACGACATTCCCCAAGAAAACACAGGAAATTTGTGGCACAGCCAGAGATAGACCCCATGCTGCCTGACTCACAGTCCTGTGCTCTAACCACAAGACTTTGTGAGGAAGCAGATTAATTATATGCAGTTGGCAGTGGGCAAGATTTTTTGTAACAGATGAAAGGGTGAATATATTGTCTGACCTACAATAAGCTGTAAATATATATGGTAAATCTTCATTTCACATAGCTATTGATCATTCTGCTCTCTACAGACTGTGTGCTAGTATTGATGGAAGATTTAGAGAAGAGCAGAGAAAGTGCTGCCTAATAATTGGCAAGCCACGCAGACTTTTTCATTGGAAACATAAATATGTGTGATGTATCTTTGCTAAGCAGATAAGCAGACATAAGTTTCCAGGTTAGCGCAAACCCTGTTAACAGAAATACCTTAACAAACACTAAAAATAACCTTTGCCAAAGCTCCAGCTGGATGGCTGCATCACAACCATGGGTTAAACATGCAACGATAAACAAAGACTAATAGCAGAGAGTTCAGCGGTGGATGGTATCCTTGAGTCATAGGCTTGGGAGTCTGAGAGGAACATTACCAATTCGCCTGGAAGAGGTCATGCAGAAGGCATTGCTTTTGTGCCAGTTAGTACCAGAAATTTTGCTTCAGACTTGATAGATACATCAATGTTTGGGGGCACGGAAATTTACTGTTAAAATTTGCACTGCCTTGCATATTGCTCATAGAAAATTATGCTGTTCTAAGGATGAATTTGCCAATTATGCAACTGTAACTCTCTAACCTTTATAACACTATTCAAAAATCTGTTCTTCTGCCATTACAAAGACATTTTTGCTAGTAACTATGTGTCAATCTTTTCTCTATTTGTTTAAAGTTCTTTTGTTTTTCTTCACATTTTCTTTGTCTTTAGACTCAGTGGATTAAAATCATCCTTGGTATGTAACTCCACTGAGGCAAAATAAGGTCACATGAAGGATTAATTTGTTCAGTTTCCTCATATTGATCTGGAATATGTGGAATATTTCACATGATGAAGATGCCAAATCTCCAGATGACTCATTTTTGTCTTGGGAAATTAGAAGAAAGAGGTGTAAGTGGCTGCATTAGCATATACTAATGGATCCATATAACAGCATTAGTTATTTGGCTTCATTGATTGCTTTGGTTGCAGTAAATATATGCCTTAATGAGTAAGCACATGAATTTATTGGAAATTTCTTGCATCTCCTTACTTTATCCCTTTTCTGTCAGCTTTTGACTTTTGTGTCATGTCTGAATATAGACTACAATCTCTTCAGGATAGTGATTGTGTCTACTTGTTTCTGCAAATTGCCTAACACACTTTTGGGTGCTCAAAATCAACCACAGCAATAGCAATAACAATTATAATTATTATTATAATTGAGTGGCATGGAGAGGAAATATGAGTGGGATTATGGAATTGGGGGCTGCATGGCTAGACTCCTTGATCCGATAGGATTGTTTACTAAAGAACTTGGGTTAGGGTTGCCAACTTTGGTGGGACAAATTCCTGGAGATTTTATCACATGACATAATCTTTAATGCATGGAGACTCCAGGACAATCCTGGGTTGGGAGGGTTGGCAACTCTGACTTGGGTGTACCACAGAGTTTTAGATAATGGGCACAGATACAGTTAACAACTACAAAAATATTTAGTACTGTAACAGAGTCAGCCACCTCCTGAGCCCCCCTTTATGGCCAGGGGATGCCTCTCTAGTGCCCTGCCTCTGTTTTCCCCTTCTTTAGGGCTCCTTAAACTCCACACAGTCTCTTTCATCCAATCACAGCTCTTCTTGGGGATCTGTTTCTTTAATAAATTAACAAAGTTCCAAAAAAACAGATACACAAAAAATCTTCCATCCAGTCCTAAATTGGGCATAGCTCCTCCTCCCTGAGGTTCTGTCCCTTCCTGCTCTCTGAGCAGCTGGAGGAGATGCAAGGCCTGGCCTGACTTTCTTTGCCCTCACCCAAAGGAAAAACAAGACTTTCTGCCAGGTCTTCTTACTCATCATGAACTCCCTTCCCTCTTTCCCTACAGTTTCTAGCTCTGCCCTCACTGAAACACCCTCCGACCCTCTATAGCCCAGATGCAGCCCCACCCTTTTAATAGGCTCAACTCAGAGCGCCTGCTCTGGCACAAGAAAGCTGGACTTATTTTAATCATAGGGGCTAGGCACCTTGTGACAAGCACTACCAGTATATAGAAACGGAGGATGAGAAAAACCATAGACATCAACAAGCTGCATATCCCTTATTAAACTCTGTACAAACCCCACTGACAGAGGTGACTGTGTGTGGTTAAAACACTTTTAAGGACTGGAACATTCTGGGAAAGTATAGCTCCAAACATTTATCACTGGAGGACTGGAGAATGAAATGGGGCTGGATGTAGCTTATAAACAAGGATCCTTTCACTGTGCTAACTCATTTATTTTTGTTGCTACTATACTTCTCTTATTACTATTTTGATCCAACAAGTCATTGTAGTTAAATAGAAAGATATAACTGGCTTCTCTGATCTGGGGTCATAACATTTTTACTAGTCCCATATACACCTCTACCCGATATAACACGAATTTAGATATAATGCGGTAAAGCAGTGCTCGGGGTGGGGGCGGGGCGGGGCTGCGCACTCCGTCGGATCAAAGCAAGTTCGATATAATGCGGTTTCACCTATAATGCGGTAAGATTTTTTTGGCTCCCGAGGACAGCGTTATATTGGGGTAGAGGTGTATTTCAAAGGTCATCAACAGTAACCATCATTAGAACTTTGGTACTCGGATTCTGTAAATGGGTCTACCTGCCATTTTGCCCTGACATTCAGAAAGGACGGGTGGTTTAGTAAAAGAGGGGAGTTCTGTCCATTAACATATCTCAGGCTCACCTTCCACATTTTTAATAACCTGGCAAAGAGAAGTTTACATTTGGTAGTAGCTGTCAAAGGATGACATGAATGCACTCCCACAAAGAGATTTTTCTTATATTTCACCGGGACAGTATGTATCAATATAGCACATGATGCCACTACCATTGTAGAGTACATCAGGTGACAGCATAGTGTAATTTCCACACGGTGCAGAGTGATGCATGTTACATTCAAAGAACCTCTTTAAATCACTGTATTGCTACATTTATGATGTGGCTATTTCCTTCTCTTTTGGGGGTCTCTTCTGAATACCATGTGCAGACTTACCTCCTCCTCCTGTTATTTTTGAACACAACTGTTTCATCACATCACTGCAATTGGTTTCACCTCTGACATTTCAAATTGCCTCATCCTCACTGGACCCAAAAAAATAAATTTAGGACTTTTTCTAACAGGAACTTGGAAAGGAAGAGCGGACAGCCGAGAATCCATTAAGATTTGGCAAATATAAAGGATGTGCATCAAGTCTGTCTACTTCAGCATATCTCAAGTTAGTATTTTTCATTCACTTATGATGAGGCAGATCAAAAATGATCAGATACCAGTAAATTAGGAGTCTTTCATCCTAATCAAAGAAATATAATCTGATGAGTGAGATACTTCAGGTCTGTTATTATATTGCCACATCTCTTGTGTCATCGGGTTAAATGTTATGCTGCATGTCTCAGCAAAGATGTAGATGCATAGATGTAGGGATATACCTAATTTACAGAAATCATGGACTTTTCCTTTAGGCACATATAAAACTGCCAAGTTTTCAGCTACAGGCCTAACTGCTATGTGTACAAAAATGTGCAGACACCTGTAAAATCCGGCATTTGCATGCCTCAGTTGGGTAGCCAATCTGACTCTTTGTTTTCATGCACAGTGACCTAATCTGGTAATGCAAATGTAGGCTTTCATATGCAACAAACTTATGTTCCCACAACTCAACACATGGCTCACTGTGTCTTAAAACAAGAAATATAAATATGCTAACACTTACGTGCCATTCAATGCTGGGTATTATATGTTGCAGGAACTTCAGCCTTTCAGCTGATTATTTTTACTTTCATTTGTTGTGCCAGACTAACTGAGCCTGGTCCACTCATATACCACCCACACCCTGAGAGACAAATCAAGGAAAATAATCAAAGAGCAGGCAAGAGGCTGCAACTAGAAACAGCCTAAAACAAAGAGGAAAGAATTCAGGAAGCTATACAAGACAGTTGGGTTTGAATGAAGAAAATCTTTTCTAAAAAGTCAGATTTTTTTTTTTAAGCAAAAGTTTGACTTTTCCCATTTGGTTTTAAATTCCTATCCTTAATAAGTAATGTCATGAGAGTCAGAAAGGATGAGGGTGAATTTTTCATACAAAAATCAGGAACCTGCCTGAAAAAACATTGAGACATTTGTTAAGTATGGCCCCACACATCCATTGGCATCTGGCACTCAGAAAGCCAGTCATTTTCCCTACACATTGTTGTGAAACACTAAGAGTGATGTGGAACTTTAATATCAATTACATACAAAGTTTCTGTTCATGTGTGGTTTCTCCTTTCTACCGTGTGGAGACACATTTTTAATGCAGTACACAGGGAGTTTCTCTCACAGTATTAGCTTTAATAATACAGGCCCCAATCTTGCAAACACAGATCTGCTGTAGGGATTGGGATGTTGGCCATCATGCCTAATGGTTAAGTCAGGAGCCAGTGTCAGACTCATGTGACAAGCCAAAGGTCAGAGCCAGGGCCAAAGTCAGCAGTCAAGCCAAGGGTCAGAGATGGAATCAGAATCAGGAGTAGGAACAGGGAGCTAGAGTGAGGCAGGAAAGTGGATCAGCTGGGGATCTTGGATAAGGAGGACAGGAACCAGGAACAGGCTTGGAGGCAGGAACAGGCAGAGAGGCATGGCTCAGGAGTCAAGCAAGTAGGCATGGTCCATAGTAGCAGCCAGCCAAGAATTCACCTAGTTGTTCGGACAACTTCTTGTACCTCTTTCTGGTTAAATAGTGCATCCCAGTCACTAGGTGGGGGACATCAACCCCACTCAGGAGCTTTGTAGGCCCGGCCCTTCAAGAGTAGAGCTTCACTAGCCCCCTTCTCAAGGGGTTATGGAGCTGCTAGGTGGTGGCCATGGTCTGAGTAGTGCCTGAGTACCCCATGGGGGGTTCAGGTTTGAGGCCCATGATCCCTCACAACTGCTAGCAAAAACTCATGCATAGCCCCACTGATGTCAAGAGTATTCCACCATGGCTGACGTGTTCATGTTACTGAATTCCAATGCAAGAGCAAGGCCCTACCTTTCATGTACTTAGTGTCCTTCATCGGAGGATTTAATTAACTAACATTCATTAACTGGCCTCCCATCCCTTCTTTAAGGTGTTATAAATATTTTACAGATTGGCAATCTGAGACCCAAATGACTCATTTTGATGTCATATAACTTATTTGACAACAGTATAGTTACTCCTTGTTTACACTAGTGCAATTAAGATCAGAATCAGGCTCAAAGTGATTTCACCAAGATCACTCTGAAGCATACAGAACAGAATCTAGGAGTTCTAAGTCTTTTGCCTTGCTCTAACCACTAGAAGGGCTGGAAAGGTCACCAGAAAGCCCATTCTCATAATGTATCCAGACCAGTTTTGCAAATTCAGGAGTTTGAATAAAACTCGGATGAGCATACAAAATTTCTGGGTCTTTATTCAAACTGAACACCTAAAGCTCCTGAGGTTCATCCATCTCTATAAAAAGAACAGGAGTACTTGTGGCACCTGAGAGACTAACAAATTTATTAGAGCATAAGCTTTCGTGGGCTACAGCCCACTTCTTCGGATGCATATAGAATGGACATATATTGAAGAGATATATATTGTTATATAACCCACAGAATCCCCCCTACCAGCACTACAAAAAAAAAAGGATTCTGCGTGGACTCCTCCGGACGGTCAAAACAACAGACTGAATTTCTACATAGATTGCTTCCGTCAACGTGCAAAGGCTGAAATTGTGGAAAACCAACCAACATCACTTGCCCCATAACCTCAGCCATGCTGAACACAACGCCATCTACAGCCTCAGAAACAACTCTGACATCATAATCAAAAAGGCTGACAAAGGAGGTGCTGTCATCATCATGAATAAATTGGAATATGACCAAGAGGCTGCTAGACAGCTCTCTAACACCACATTCTACAGGCCATTGAGTGTGAGGCATCGAAAGTAGGATTCTAGGTCACCGCAGAACTGTATCATGTTCGTGGGTCTGGAGGGACAAAAGGAGAGGCCCCGAGATAGGACAGACTCTTCTGCAGGGCTAAGAGTATAGCTGGAAAGATTAACAATATTATTGCGTGGGTTAAGGGAACTACTGTTGTGGCTCCTTGTGGCATGTAGCAGTTTAGATAGTTTAGTGTCCTTTTTCCTTTGTAGAGAGGCAAAGTTTGTGTTGTAAACGGCTTGTCTAGTTTTTGTAAAGTCTATCCATACCATATATATCTCTCAGAGTTGTTAAGACAACTCCCACCTGTTCATGCTCTCTGTATGTATGTATATATAGCTCATCAATATATGTTCCATTCTATATGCATCCGAAGAAGTGGGCTGTAGCCCACGAAAGCTTATGCTCTAATACATTTGTTAGTCTCTAAGGTGCCACAAGTACTCCTGTTGTTTTTGCGGATACAGACTAACACGGCTGCTACTCTGAAACCATCCATCTCTGTAGTAATTCTCTGTGTCTTGAAGGAATAGGATTGGAGCTTAATTTAATGCACTGCTCTCTTTCTACCTGTCTCATGTTTTGATTTTTGTCATATCCCACAAGACAAACAGGATTGGACCAGGTCAATGCTTGGATTAAAGAGCTCCAAAGAACACTCAGATACAGGGAGTGATGATTTAGTAGGTGGCACTCTTCTATCAAGTCAGGTACTAAACAATGCTTTAGAGTTATAGAGTGCCCTCGCCTGCAGGTCATATTCCAGTAATGGATAAATTCATGAGTGCCATCAATTTGTGCATTACTATGTATTTGCATATGGATACTGGTATCTGTGCATGCAGTAGTTAGGTGAACAGGTACCCAACTTTCAAGTATAAATGCTCTTTGCTGTACCACAAATACAGGGTTTTGTATGCACAGACAGATATACCCTGAATGTGGCAGACTCCATTAAGAATGTTTGTAGGTAATTTGTCCCTTACTATGTAATCTTACTCCTATGTCAATTGTGTGTACCAGCACTCTTTGCTTAATTGAATGTTTGGAGTGCACTGTGTTGCAGGCGGTGTACTGAAAACTGATAAAAAAGAAAGTTAAAAACTACCATGAAACAAATTCCTCTGCTATTTTTAATGATTATCAAGATTTTTGTGCTTTTGCAATTACAGTACCAAACAATAGAGATACCATCTCTAATAAGTCACTCATAAAGTAGCCTTTGGTCAATAGGAACTTGATCACTAAACTTTTCTTTATATTATTATACACACAGGAGATAAAACAGATAAACTTCTGACTTCTCAGTGAAAGAGCTGCATGGAATGTATTGGAACTTGGTGTAAACAAAGTACAGTATGTAATATTATAAATGTAATTCACAGATGCCATGAACTATCTAAAAATAATACTTTGCTCCATAGTTAACTGATCAAAAAAAGTGCAAAGATGGATTAATGATCCCATAGATCAATATTCTGTAACTCACTTTCATGACCGATAGCTTCAGGTCTCTGACTGCTTTCCCTGATAAATTGTTTGTTGTTCCTTTAGGTTCAGACATTGCTAACTTACTATTTAGGAAAGGCAGAAAGCAGCAACAGTAGTTATCATACTCATGGAAAGAAAAACACCAGAACTAAGTGTGCCCTTTCAAGTGAAGTATATGATTAGAGAGCAGACAAGGCAACATAAGAACATTTTAGGAACTGTGACAGGAAAAGGCTGTCCAACCCAACATGCCTGGGCTTATTTTTTTTTCTCTTTATTTTATCTTAAACCTACTTCCCTCCTTCATTGTACTCCTCAATTCATTTCTCCTCTAATAACAAGTCTAGATGTCTCTTGAACCCAGTACCATTGCATAGCTTTCTTAGCTTTAGCATAAAGTGGTTCTGATATATTTCCCTATTATGTCCCCTAATTTTGAATTTCATACTGAATACTAATGTATTTGCCTCCAGATTTAAAGATAGGGTGCAGCCAATCCACAGAGTGCTGCTCAGGAATGTGTGCATGTGTGTAAAGCTGGCATGGTTTTACCCTCCCTTGATCCTGGCTCCTATGCCAAGCTAGAGCAGCCCAACAGCTGTTCTAATTTATGTTATCAATGGCCACAAGAGATTGAAATTAGAGCTGAGTGTGAAATGTATTTCCCTTATGTCAAAACTGTCAAGATTTAAAAAATGTTCCTGTTGCACACTGGAATAAAAATGAGAACTTTTGAATTCGCCCTCCCCCCCCCCCCCCTCACAAGAAAACAGACAGAGTGACCTCCCCTGAACATTCCAGGTGAGTGCCCCAACCACTGGGATATTTTCTTTTCTGGAGTGGACTCTCTCTCTCGCTCTGTCCCTGAGCAAAGATCCTATCCTGGACCTGAGACACCTACCTAATGAACATTTAGTTAAAACCAACCCTTTCCCACAAATGTCAACATTTCTGACTAGCTATAGTTGTAACTACTATTGAGGATCAGCGTGGTATCGGGACATCCTAGCCATGGCTTCTTTTTCCTTGTTATGCAGCAGCAGGAAGAGGGAGTGGCATAGAGACCCCACTGGTCACAGTAAACCATCAGAGTATCACCTGGGAATGGGATGATGTTCCCAGGGCTGGCTAAACAAGTTTATGCTGGCTGTGTGGCACAACATGGCCACACTGGCCTGGGAATCTAACCCTTTTGTTTAGAATACTCTCATCCAAATTACTTACAACTCAGTATCTCCCTAGAGGTCTTAAAATGGACCCTGCAGGTATTTCTCTTACAAACTATTACCTCTTCCCACTTGAAGAATTCCCATGTGTTGCTAGCCTGTGTTGTCTCATTCTTGAGAAAATTTTCTATAGAGCATCCTTCTTTAGCTCTTATACATTGCTCTGTACCTTCTCCATTCATCTCAGGTGTGGAACAGTGTTAAATACCTTTTGAAAAGGTAATTAAATTACATCCACTTAATTTCCCATATTTGTCCTGGCAGCAATATCTTCAAAGAATCCCACCAGGTTAGTTAGAGTGACCTCCCTTGCTTGAATACACACTGATTTTCTCAAGATGTTATCTCCACTACCCGCCTTAAAATAGCTCCCAATAATTTCTTTACAGCCAAGTTTAAAATCACTGGGCTATTGTCTCTTTCCCACCCCCATCTTTGCTTCCCTTTTTTAAAAAAATAAATAAATAATGTCTTTATCCTGGCTGTTCTACTCAATGATCTCTCCTGAATTTAGTGATTTTTTTTTTTAAAACCATCTTCTTCAAAAGGTTCACTGGTTCTTTCCCTTCTCCCATTCAGTGCTCAGGGGTGGATATTTTCTTAACTTGGTGCACTGTTTGTTGTAAGCAAATTTTTCTCTAATCAATTCTATTATCTGTACAATACTAAATATTGCTTCTTTTTTGTCCCTGCACGAAGACTGATTCCTAGCACAAGCAGTGCTCTACCCAGTTCCTCTGTAAAGATGGAAACAGAGTAATGATTTAACAATTCTTCTGTTTTCTGTCTCTCATATAATCTTTCCATTCTCTATTTAAGTACTCCTCTGATTATTTTGTCTTTAATTTGTTGGTATATTTGGCTAGATTCTCCGCCAGTGTAAATCAGCATCGCTCATTTAAGTCAATGCAGGTAGGCCTATTTAACTCAGCTAAGGAGGTGTCCCATATATTAATATATATTGTATTATTTTATATTGCTTTTATTTTTAAGATCCTAATTTGGCTTTGGAGGAGTTTTTATATCTTTCCCATTCTCCTCCTTCCCAACTTCTCTTTAACAGCCAGAAGCTTACTACAGAGCCTGCTGTAGCAAATTCACTTTCTGCTACATACTTTTTCTGTTCAGATGCAGGGCTTACTCAGCACTTAACTCCGACTCAGCTAAAACCCCTTTGTATTGACTCTGTTACTGCCTCTGGCTGGCCTCTCACAGCTCATGATGCACTTTCACTTCCTTTTTGGGCCTTCTTTGCTTACAGCATGTCTCTCAATCCTCCACGAGAAATGGTGTGATCAGTCAGCACAATCATTTCCATTTATACGTATTCAACAGCCACTCTGATCCTGTCTGGCCCCTGGTGGAGGGCCCCCAACAGCACAATTGCACAAGGTATGAGTGTGAGAACGTGGTATTTTGGAATGTATGCTAGTGAGAGATGGGCAGGAATGGCACCAGAAGATCTACTGCTGCTCACTTGCATTGCAGTCATTTGGGAGAGAGAGATGCATTTGGACCACAGAATAGTAATGGAGAAAAATAAGGAGTAGATTAGCTAGTATAGTCCAGCTGATTTGCACCATTCCAGCAGTGCTAAGGAGCTGTAAATCCAAGCTTCAGAACCAGTTACTGGTATAGTGTTACCATACGTCCGGATTTTCCTGGACATGTCCGGCTTTTTGGTCCTCAAATCCCTGTCTAGGAGGAAATCCCAAAAAGCCAGACATGTCCGGGAAAATAGGGAGAGAGGGGTTGTGGGGCTTGGGTCTGGGCTGGAGCCGCTGGGGCCGGTGGTGCTCGGCCAGGGCCGGTGCCGGTCCCGGGCTAGAGCCACTTGGTCAGAACTGGGGCCTGAGCCGAGCTGGGCCGGAGCCGCTGGGAACGGGGCCGGGGGTGCCCGAGCTGCTGGGGCTGGCGGTGCCCAGGCCGCTGGGGCCAGCGGTGCTCGGCCAGGGCTGGTGCCGGGCCAGAGACGCCGGCCGGCGGTGCTCGGCCAGGGCCGGTGCCGGGCCGGTGCTGGGCCGGTGCCGCTCGGCCGGAACCGGGGCCCGAGCTGAGCCGGGCGGGAGACGCCGGGGCCAGAGCCTCTTGGCGAGGCCAGCTGACTGCCGGAGGAAGCCGCTCAGCCAAGGGGGACGGACTGGGCCGCGCCTCCTCGCGCCCCGCGCCAGCCCCAGCTTACCTGCTGCCTCCCTGTTTCAGGCTTCCCGCGAACATTTGATTCGCGGGAAGCAGGGGAGGGGGAGGAGCAGGGGGCGGAGCTTCAGAGGAGGGAGCGGAGTTGAGGCGGGGACTTTGGGGAAGGGGCGGAGTTGGGGCGGGGCTGGGCTGGGGGTGGGGAAGGGGCGGAGTTGGGGCGGGGCCGGGGCCCAATGGAGTGTCCTCCCTTTTTTTAAAATTAAAATATGGTAACCCTACTGGTGGATAACCACATTTCCTATTGATCTGGGAATTCACAATTCAGCTGAATTTATTTAAGAATCAGGGCCGTATTGTGCAACACTTAAAACTCATCATTTGCCTTTCCTTTGTGCTTGCTGTACAGCAATTATTTCCAGTTCCAAGTACAGGAAGATAAAGTGGTCACTGTAAGTGCTGGGGCAGTGAATAATCAATTTTTAATGCCCCGCACTGTGAAAATTAAGTTAAAGGCCAATATCTAAAATAGCAATTATTTTCTACTTGAGCCTTTTGAGCAACTTTAATGATACTATTTTTTAGTGATGCTTTAATCATTTGTATTAACTAAACAAATCAGATAAATGAAAAAATTAAAAAGAACAGAACACAACACCCATTTTTGAGGCTAATGTCTGATTTGTTCTAATAAGAAATCCTTTTTGGCAGATTTACAAGCATGTGTCAGACAAATGTTTTACAACAAAAACATTTTGCTAGAATCACAGGCTGATAGAATGACTGATTATAATTTAAGAGCTCTTTTGTTCTGACTCCTCAGTGGTCTCTTCATGTGCTTACAGTATGAGATTCATTTCTAGCTGAAATTAAATCCATATGTGCTGGAGAAAAATCTATCCATTTTTCTACTCTGATGTCTTTTTTTAACATGACATTTTCACAACACAAGATAATTGTTTTAGACTTTTAGCAAATGCAGCAGAAAATTAAGTTTAACTCCTGAATGCCCAAGATATACACAGTGCATCTCTAGAAAGGACCCATTAAAAAGCATTGTACATTTTGCCTATGCATTAAAATAGTACCTTAAAAGACAAAGATTTACATTCAAGGAGATATTGAAAGAGTTGATAGCTAAAGGGAAGAAGCCAAAATTCTACCTATTTATATGCTCCAGATCCTTTACCACAATACTCTGGCACCTCACAATCAGTTCTCTTAGGTAGTGACATATTATACCCATTTTAGAGATTTAAGACTTGACTAGTGTTATAGTCTTTGGCAGAACTGGGAACTGAACCCAGTCTCAAAGTTCCAATCTGGTGTTTTTACCACAAGATCATCCTTCCTTCACGTGATTAAACTGTTGACCTCTGGAAAGACACTGATATTTATATCTGTTCATATTTGGGTTTAGTTTTTTGCTCCAAAACATCCTTGAATCTTTTGCAACCAAAAGGTCCCTGAAATTCCTTGGTAGCCTAGTGGGACCTCTTGGGCTACAATCCACAGTTAAAAATCCTTAAATTTTAAATAGGGAGGTTGTGCTCAGTCCCATAATGGCGTTTGCCCACACCAACACAACATAAGTAAAGAGGGCCCTGGTGTTCCCTGGTGCCACATGATAATGTTCAGGGACAGTTCCTCGGCAGCTTCTAGTCAGAAGGATACCAAGGACAGCTGAATTTGGCAGCCAGAGGGCCTCTGATGATTAGCAGGATCCACGATCCACCTTGTGATGAAGAATAAGTGGAACTTTAGATGGGAGGGACAGAAGTCACTAGGAAGCTTATGTAAATCTTTCACACAAATTTTGGATTTTTATGCTATTTGCTTGGACCCACAAAATATACCAGTAATTTTCATATGATATATTCAGATTAGATTCATATTCAGGACTGAATGTAAATCAGTGTTGATCTATATTTCCATACATATTTATTTAAAACCACAATCTAGCTCTGAAGAAATGCCCTGCCCACAGTTATACACCTCTACCCCGATATAACGCTGTCCTCAGGAGCCAAAAAATCTTACCGCGTTATAGGTGAAACCGCATTATATCAAACTTGTTTTCATCTACCGGAGCGCGCAGCCCTGTCCCCCCGGAGCTCTGCTTTACAGCGTTATATCTGAATTTGTGTAATATTGGGTCGCGTTATATCGGGGTAGAGGTGTACATTCCCACCCATGTTTTACTTTGAAATACCGTTTCTCTAAACAGAGACAATTCTGTCATTCCTGTGTGCCATATGTTCTTGTCTGAATATTCTTCTATGCAATACCAGTGGCTTAGTGCTCACCAATGCTCACAAGCTAACTTGGTTAAATTGTTTACTTTTCAGGCTTTTTCTTTCTGTACCTTTATGTGCATATTACATACATCTGGGGTCAATTCACTGTTTGCCCCTGGTGTAGAGTGACTAGTGATTCAAAGCTGACAAGATGGCAACGCCCAGAAGTCACAAAAAATAGAGTGAGAGGTCTCTCACCTGGAAAATAGTTTAACTTATTCTGTTTCTGACAGAAGTTGACATCCCCTGAATTATTAGCTTTTATGGTTCCACACAATAAGCATCTCACACAGGCTCTAAAACGGAGGTAACAGTTTACAGCTTCACTGAGGCTAGTATACTAATCAGGCTAACCATCCATAAGAATCAGCATAGCTCACCTACTGAGAATTCAAGTACACTTCTTCCCTATTACCTTTACAACACACAGAAAAGCAAGAGGGTCTTTTTTATACTTCATTCAGCTACAGAATAAATAACAGAATACATTAGCCCAGCATGTGGCTGATAGTGTAACACAAGAAAATACAGACACTGCGGTTTTTTTAAGATCTAGAAATGTAACAGAACCAAACAGTATATGCTTCCTATAGATCTCGCCTAACCTGAATGTTACTCTTATTATGGTAAACATTGCTCATCCTCATTCATTATTACAGGTTTGTAATAGAAATACAGTCTCAGTTTTCCTGAATAATTTTAATTGACCATATGGCGAACAAGCTGTCTAAGGACTTTATAGCAGTAAAAACTTCTTCTGAGGCTATTACTTAGTTGTCCTATTCAGTCACATTTGTAAAATGTTTAATTTATTAATGCAACCAATTTTAAATAATTTCACTGATCTTATTAGTGCCTCTCCTTAGTATACTGTACATCTTCCAAAGACTCCACCCGATTGACCCATGAGTTAGGATAGCTTAGCAGCGAGAAGAAATCTGCCCTAAAGCAGACTCAGTTGGCCACAGAAATATCAGAAATACTATTGTTGGGGTATTTCCAGGTAACCCAGAGATTCTGTAGTGTCTCCTAGATAACCCTAAATACATGGAATGTAGGGAGTTTGGCTGGTGGAAGGAGCTGTGACCAGGACATTAATGCACTCCAGCAATCTCTGAGTCTCTTGGGGCCATTAGAAGCCTGTGTAACTTACAGTAACCTTCATGCTCTTTAAAAAGGCGAGGCCCAGGGTGTAAGCGGAAGAGTGACATAAAAACAAAAGGTTTAAATTTGAGAATGTGGATAGTCAGAAGAAAGCTACTTGCAGGAAATTGGCAAGGATTTTTTTTTTTTTGGCTCTGAGAGATAATATAGAATCATAGAATATTATACACACTTTCTCATGTCATGTGGATGACATGTTGCTTTACCCTTATGTTGTTGTAAAGTATTACATTGAAGAATTTGACTAATTTGAAAACAGACTGAAAGTTTCAATTCTTTGCAGGTCTTTCAGTACATGTTTAGTTAAAGATTATCCAGTTTTCAGTACATATCTAGTATCAAGACTTAAATGATTGTCTGGAATGGTTACAGGGTTCATGGTCACAGGGTTTGTGGTCCTACACAGTTCTAGAGAGGACCAGAATGTGTTGCAGAGGGAGTTTAATAAAGAGAGGAGACTTCCCAGTCAGGGAGTTCTGTAGTTACTGCTTGTGGCATGGGTCTTTGTATTTATGTTCTCGCACTACAAGATATCAGAAGTGAGTGAATCCTTCTCTCTAAAGAAGGAGTAAAGGAAAGAATAGAGATTCCCAGACTACTAGAGTGCTGAGTGAGTGGAAACAGTTGAAAATCAGGGAGGAGACCTGTGAAAGCTGCACAAGAAGGAGGCATAGTCCTGTCTCAATGCAGTAATGGAGTCCATAGTGCATAGACTCTGTTAGAGAAATTTAATTTTGGTAACTGAACCATCTGTCCTTGCTGGATCTGGAGATCCCTCACTTTCACAGACCTTGGGAGGCAGGCCAGTCCTCGCTCACAGACAACCTGCCAACCTTAAGCATATTCTCACCAGCAACCACGCACCGCACCATAACAACTCTAACTCAGGAACCAACCCATGCAACAAACCTCGATGCCAACTCTGCCCACATATCTACACCAGCAACACCATCACAGGACCTAACCAGATCAGCTACAACATCACCGGCTCATTCACCTGCATGTCCACCAATGTGATATATGCCATCATATGCCAGCAATGCCCCTCTGCTATGTACATTGGCCAAACTGGACAGTCACTACGCAAGAGGATAAATGGGCACAAGTCAGATATCAGGAATGGCAATATACAAAAACCTGTAGGAGAACACTTCAACCTCCCTGGCCACACAATAGCAGATGTAAAGGTAGCCATCTTACAGCAAAAAAACTTCAGGACCAGACTCCAAAGAGAAACTGCTGAGCTCCAGTTCAATTTGCAAATTTGACACCATCAGATCAGGATTAAACAAAGACTGTGAATGGCTATCCAACTACAGAAGCAGTTTCTCCTCTCTTGGTGTTCACACCTCAACTGCTAGCAGAGCACCTCACCCTCCCTGATTGAACTAACCTCGTTATCTCCATACTGATTTATACCTGCCTCTGGAGATTTCCATTACTTGAATCTGAAGAAGTGAGGTTCTTACCCACGAAAGCTTATGCTCCCAATACTTCTGTTAGTCTCAAAGGTGCCACAGGACCCTCTGTTGCTAACTACATGCAGTGTTAATCTGCTTCCAACTAGCCACTCTTACTCTGACTGGGAAATGTGAATTTGAAAAGGCACAGCTAAAAATTGGAAGACACATAATTAGCAAACAGGGAATTCAGCTGGATACAGAAAAACTGAAAGTATTGGTCACTTTACCGAAACCCCAAGATGTTTCTGCTGCAAAAAGATTCCTGACATGGTAAATCATTTTGGGAAATTCTTACCAAATATCTATCATTAACAAAACTTGTAAGAGATTTCCTTAATGGTCACAATATGTGGATCTGGGGGAGTACACAACAGAACACATTTAGTAAAATAAAACTACTGACATCTCCCCCTCTTTTTGCACAATACTCAGTAAACTATCTGACAATGGTAGCAGTAGACACATTTTCATAGAGGTTAGGATCAGCGCTCACACAAAAGCATCCAGAAGGAAACCAGAAACTGTTGCAGTCATATCTAGAAAACTGAGCAGCAGTATGCTCAAGTGGAAAAGGAAGCGCTAACAGTCACTTGAGCCTGTGAATGGTTCAGGGCATATCTGTTTGGCTTGGATTTTAACATAGGAACAGACCACAAGCCCTTAGTATCATTATTGGTTTAAAAAACACTGATGACCTTCCATGTAGGACTCAAAGATTTTGACTATGGCCGATGAGAGAATCTGTCAGTACTGAACACATCCCAGGGAAAGCACTCATAGCAGCAGACACTCCATCTAGATCCCCAGTTAAACCACCACCAATGGAAGAAGAAAAGGCTTTAGAAAAAGTTGTCAAAGTCTATATTGACCTTGTGCTGGCAGCAATTCCACCATCTGCCAGCTGGCTTCAGAAAACTAGAGATGACCAGCTAAAGGATGACACTTGCCAGAAACTGACTCAATTCTGCCAAAGAGGGTGGGGCAAAGACATCAACTTCCAGTGGAATTAATGCCATACTGTCAGGACCAAAATGACCTTCACATAGCTGATGGCCTGCTTCTGAAAGGACAATGCATTCTTAATCCCTACAGTGCTTCAGAAAGAGATGCTTTCCAAAATCAATGAGGGACACCAAGGTATAAATAAATGCAGGGCATGAGCGCAACAAACTGCATGGTAGCCTGGTCTGAGTAGGCACATTCAGATGTTAGTAGAGGGCAGCGAGGTTTGTAACAAGGGAAAACTAAAAACAATCACAAACCTGTTACTTTCTACAAAGCCTCACAGACCTTGGCCGTGGGAAGCAATGGATCTGCTTTTCTGGAAAGGACACACATACATTATTGTAGTCAATTATTTCTCCAGATATACTTGGCTATATTTATGCAGACCTCATTGGCACACTTCATCCCAAAAACTAAAGTCAATATCTGCAAGAAATGGAGTTCCTGAAGTCCTCAGATATGATAGTTGGCCTCAATTTACCTGTGAAACAATCATACCCACAGAGCAATGGAGAGGTGGAGAGAGCACTGCAGGCTTTAAAAAGACTTTTGCAAAAATTAGTGGATCCATATAAAGCACTTCTGGCATATTGGTGAACATTCCTTGTGACTGGACTATCTCCAGCAGAACTTCTGATGGGAAGACGACTAAAGACACTTTTACCTGTAGTACTGATACAGCCTGACCTGAAGGAATTTCAAAAACGGGATGCTGAAATAAAAGTTTGGCAACAAGAAATTCAGTATTTGGCAGAGAAGAAAAGCACTATCTGAGCTGAGATCAAAGAGAAAAGTGTGGATCAAAAGCTACCAGATGTTCTAAACTAGGCAGAAACTTCCAGATGCTACCTAATGGAGACTCCAAAAGGACTTCACCAGAGGAACTGGATTCATCTTCAATATTTCCCAACACAACAAATAGAGAATTGGGAACCTGCACTTCTCTGTCAGGAGACTCCACAGGAAACTCCACACACAAATACAACAGAAGTGAGAACGTGTCTGAAAGACTGATCAGGTCCCCTCAAAGATTTGATCTTTAGAATACTGCTTAGGACTATTTAAATGCAGTTGATAAGGGAACATAGAAGTGCAAATAGTTTTAAGGGATTTGATGTTTATTATGAATTTTTGTGTGTATATACATTGATTTATAATTTAAGTTATAATCTTTCATTATAAAGAAAGGGAGATGCGGACTGGTTATAGCATTCCTGGTCCTTCATGGTTATCGGAGAGGACCAGGGTGTGTTGTGGCAGGGAGTCTATGAAAGGTAGGAATTTCCTGCTCTGTGAATTCTCTGATTGCTACTGAAAGCACGGTTCTTTGAATTTATGTAACAGGGCGAGACTCACCACAGCAGCGCCTCCTGCTGGTTGGTTTGGGAATTAGCTCTTTCAGCAGTGCACCTTTGCTAGTGGTGTCTTGCCCTTAGGGTGACCAGATGTCCCGATTTTATAGGGACAGTCCCGATTTTTAGGTCTTTTTCTTATATAGGCTCCTATTACCCCCCACCCCCGTCCCGATTTTTCACATTTGCTATCTGGTCACCCTACTTGCCCTCCATTCCTTTCTCGGTCTCCACCGTCCTCACAGTCGGACCCACGTCACTCCCGGACCATGATGTCCGCTTCTGGACACTGCCCTCTGGCTGTGCCCGCTCTGCTGGCTTTTCCCCCCTTTCCGGGGGATCGGCAGCTTCTGGTTCTATCACTCGCCTCAGTGGCTCACTGCAGTCCTCAGTCTAGCCCCTTCCTCCAAGGGCAAACTGCAGCCTGCTTAGCCACTCTCATCACAGGCAAGTGGGAGGGACGGGGGAGGCCAGGCCCTCCTGCTACTCTGGGTCCTGACCCAGGGACCCTCCAGCGGCAGCCAATTACTGCCCTCCTCCAACTCTCCTCTACTGCCTGCTTCCCTGGGCCACTTCCCCGTAGCCCCAGCACTGTCTCTGCCCCTTTGTGTCAGGGCCCCAGTCTGGCAGTCGGCAGCCTAGAGCTTTCCCAGCCCTGCTCTCTCTTAGGTGCGTCTCCAAGAGCCAGTTCTTCTCCCTTTGCCCTCCAGGGAGAGACTCCACTCCTCTCTGCCCTGCAGCCTTCTTATAGGGCCCAGCCTTGTCCTGATAGGCTGCTTTCAAGCCTCCATTTGATTGGCTCCCAATAAGCCCTTCCATGATTGGCTGGGGCTCTGTGCAGCCTCTCTGGCTTGCTTTAACCCCTTCCACACCAGAGTGGGGTAGATGCCCCTACAGAAGAGAATAATCCTCTGCATTCTGGAAAATTGATTAGTGCATACAAATGAGAGCAGCAGTGATAACATTCAACGTCCCTACTTGACAACATTCACTAACACACTGTGAACATAATGCTATCCTACTCTATCTCTCTGCTCCATTCTGTAAGTAAGAAGGGTTTTGCTGTACTCAAAACAGCATAGCTCTGCATTTTTCTGTAGCCCACCTGCTCAGAAGAATGGAACAAATGAATTGTATGCTCATGTACACACACCAAAACACAGCTGGTACGTCTAATTTTAGGCCTATTTGCCTTGACAGTGTTCTTTTAATAATCTCTCTCTATTTGGGAATTCATAGATTCACTTAGGACATATCCTCAAGTGATCTAACCAGTCCTTGAAACTACTGCTAACATTGTATTATTAGTCTGATTTTAGCAACATATCATCAGATTGCACTTGTGAACAATGGTTTGACCATGAGCTCTTCCTCTGGTGTAGCTGCAAAACTAGAAGATTTCACACTGCTGTAACATCATTGAGAGCATAAATCTCACAGAGAGCTCCCATGAAAACTAAATGATCTCAGAGTCGTAGAAATTAAAGATGGAAAGAACCAAATCCAGCTTGTGATGTTTCAGTGAAAATAAATGTGTTATGAGCTTCCAAACAAGACCAACGACCTGTGACAAGAGAACTGTTAAAGCCAAAGTGAAGGCTTGGCTTCTTCTTTCCAGCTCTTTTTTTTCCAGAAAGGAAAAATTCCACAATAAAATTAAGATTTCATAGAGTTTTCTGTAGATAAATGAAGTTTCCAGCACAATATTTTACTGGAACTTTACTTCAGTAATTGGGTATTTAATACCATCTTGAGCAGGCACGGGTGAACCGCAAGGAATTTAGATTTTGTGAACATCTCAGACCATCTTTTGTGTTCGCAAAGTTACTTTGAAATTTCAAAATCTTTTATTCCTTTTACATGAAACCTTCCCCAATGATAACTCACTTACAAACCCCTCCCCCAACGTTTTGCTAGTTAAAGAGAAGCCTGTGCTATGCAATAAAGAATACAGGAACTCTCCAAAAGCCAGGGTGACACAGGTGCGTCACTATCTATTGTATACATACAGTATATATATTTTCTATTTCCTATTTGTGGTATTATGTATCCTGTGCTGATGTGGAACCACTGCAACAAGTGAATGCTGCCTGCCACAAGCCTTCTAATTTATGCTGGGAGGATGGGACAAACACACAGGAGCCCCAGGGGAGTGCAAAGGTGAGCTCTATCCTACCTTTAACCCCAAGTTATCCTGTGTGACTACCTCTGCCAAAGTTAAAAATCTTCCCCCTTAAATGTTATTCCAATGCCTTTCACATGGCTAGTGAACATAAATGAAAGATATTCCACTGTGATTCTGTATCAGAGGAAAATCCAACCGTAAAATTAATTGCAAATCAATTTCCACATTTCCACAAATATTGTTCTATACACTTTTCCCCCTAGCTGCCCAGTTTTATTTCAGAATAAAAATGATTCCCAGACCTTCTTGGTTAGTTCATATAAAAGTTAAACATAAACCAGAAACCAACAATGATTATCGTTAAGCATTCCTGTGTCAAATATCTCACTGATACAAAATGATAAAATCTCAGAATGTCATTCTTTGCAGGTATGGATGAACCTTTTTTTATACTTTTACAACTATTCATATTTTACCATATTCCAGTGAACATTTTTTTCATCCATATTATTTCAATTTTTTTTGGTCATCTGTCTGCTTATCTCTGGTACAAATCGGTATCACATGCTGCAAAAAACTCAGCAAACTATTCACGGCGCATTACTACTACAAGAGGTAATGACCACTATAGAGCTAATGTGATATTATTTAGCTTGGCTAACTGATCGAGTGAAATTTAAATCTGAAAGGTGATTAAATAAACTGGCACCTTCTTACTCTAACTTTCTCCCTGTTGGCCTGATCCTGAAAGGGGAGAGTGTCACCTTTCCTCCCTCCCAACCCACTCCTAGGCCTGGTCTATACTATGAATTTAATTCGAATTTAGCAGCATTAAATCGAATTAACCCTGCACCCGTCCACACAACAAAGCCATTTACTTCGAAATAAAGGGCTCTTAAAATCGATTTCTGTACACCTCCCCGACGAGGGGAGTAGTGCCGAAATTGATATTGCCATTTCGAATTAGGGTTAGTGTGGCCGCAATTCGACGGTATTGGCCTCCAGGAGCTATCCCACAGTGCACCATTGTGACCGCTCTGTACAGCAATCTGAATTCAGATGCACTGGCCAGGTAGACAGGAAAAGCCCCGCAAACTTTTGAATTTCATTTCCTGTTTGCCCAGCGTGGAGAGCACAGGTGACCATGCAGAGCTCATCAGCACAGGTAACCATGCAGTCTGAGAATCGAAAAAGAGCACCAGCATGGACCGTACGGGAGGTACTGGATCTGATCGCTATATGAGGAGAGGATTCCGTGCTAGCAGAACTACGTTCCAAAAGACGAAATGCCAAAACTTTTGAAAAAATCTCCAAGGGCATGATGGAGAGAGGCCACAATAGGGACTCATATCAGTGCCGCGTGAAAGTTAAGGAGCTCAGACAAGCCTATCAAAAAACAAAGGAGGAAAACGGTCGCTCCGGGTCAGAGCTGCAGACATACCGCTTCTATGCTGAGCTGCATGCAATTCTAGGGGGGGCCGCCATCACTACCCCACCTCTGACTGTGGATTCCGAGGCAGGGGTAATCTCAGCCATGCCTGAGGATTCTGTGGATGGGGAAGATGATGATGAGGAGGATGACAACGAGCTTGCGGAGAGCACACAGCACTCCGTTCTCCCCAACAGCCAGGATCTTTTTCTCAGCCTGACTGAAGTACCCTCCCAACCCCCAGACAATGAGGCCATTGAAGGGACCTCCGGTGAGTGTACCTTTGTAAATATAAAACATGGTTTAAAAGCAAGCGGTTTTTAATGATTAATTTGCCCTGAAGACTTGGGATGCATTCGCGGCCAGTACAGCTACTGGAAAGTCTGTTAACGTGTCTGGGGATGGAGCGAAAATCCTCCAGGGACATCTCCATGAAGCTCTCCTGGAGGTACTCCAAAGGCCTTTCCAGAAGATTTCTGGGCAGTGCAGCCTTATTCTGTCCTCCATGGTAGGACACTTGACCATGCCATGCTAGTAGCAAGTAATCTGGTATCATTGCATGACAAAGCCTGGCAGCATATGGTCCCGGTGTTTGCTGGCATTCAAGCAACATCCGTTCTTTATCTTGCTGTGTTATCCTCAGGAGAGTGATATCGCTCATGGTAACCTGGTTGAAATATGGGAATTTAATTAAGGGGACAGAGGTGGCACTTCCTACTAGGCTGTTTGCCTGTGGCTGAAAAAAAATCCTTCCCTGCAGTTAGCCAAGCCGGGGGGGGGGGGGGGGGGGGGGGGGGGGGGGGGGGGNTTGAAATACGGGAATTTAATTAAGGGGACAGAGGTTGCCATTCCTACTGGGCTGTTTGCCTGTGGCTGCAAAGAAATCCTTCCCTGCAGTTAGCCAAGCGCGGGGGGAGAGGAGGGAGGAATTGGCCCTGAGCTTTTCGCGTTTGACTAGCAGGGATCTTCCCTGATACCAGCCGTGCGGTGGGGGGTAAAGCGATCATCCCAGAGAATTGGATCGGGTGGGGGGTTAGTTTGGTTTCTGCTGCTGCACGTTAACAGGAAAACCACAGCACTCAACGGGCTTTGCTTGGTATGTGGGAAAGAAGCCAAAAGACAATGGCTGCATGCAAGCTGAATTCTGTTGCCCGGACCTGCATCTGTGCTCTCTAACACCAAAGCCGCAGGCACTCAATATTAAGATGCAAAATGCGACCTTGTACCGAAATCACGTGCTATGTAATGTGAATAGTGTTCTTCACCGTGAAAGAGTATAAGCATTGTTCTGTAAAAGGTATCTTTTTAAATACTTCTCTACCTTTTTTCCCTCCCTCCCACAACTGCAAATTTTTCAAGCCTCCCTCCTCCGTCCCGAAGGCTATCTCAGATAAGGCGGTGAAAAAAAAGGACACGAGATGAAAATGTTCTCTGAAATCATGGAATCCACCCACAATGAAAGAGCTCATCTGAATGAGTGGAAGGACACAGTATCAAAGTACAGGAAAGATGCCAGTGAACGTGAGGTCATGAGGGACGCTCGAGATGAGAGATGGCAGGCTGCAACGCTGGGGCTGCTGCGTGATCAAATGGACATGCTCCGGCGTCTGGTGGAGCTTCAGGAATGGCAGCAGGATCACAGAGTGCCGCTGCAGCCGCTGTATAACCTCCCTCCCCTCTCACCATGTTCCATAGCATCCTCACCCAGACGTGTAAGAACGCGGGTGGGGGAGGCTCTGTGCACCCTCCCACTCCACCCCAGTGGACAGCCCAACCAAAAGGCTGTCATTATATTGAACTTTTTTAGTGGCCTTTTCCTTCCCTCCTATCCTCCTCCCCCACCCCACCTGGGCTACCTTGGCAGTTATCCCCCTATTTGTGTGATGAATTAATAAAGAATGCATGAATTTGAAACAACAATGACTTTATTGCCTCTGCAAGCAGTGATTGAAGGGGGGAGGGGATGGCGGTTGTTTTACAGGGAAGTAGAGTGAACCAAGGGGGTGGGTTTTCATCAAGGAGAAACAAACAGAACTTTCACACCATAGCCTGGCCAGTCATGAAACTAGTTTTCAAAGCTTCTCTGATGCGCAGCGTGCTCTGCTGTGCTCTTCTAACTACCCTGGTGTCTGCTGCGTGTAATCAGCGGCCAGGCGATTTGCCTCAATCTCCTACCCCACCATAAACGTCTCCCCCTTACTCTCACAGATATTGTGGAGAACACAGCAAGCAGTAATAACTACGGGAATATTGGTTTTGCTGAGGTCTGAGCGAGTCAGTAACGTGCGCCAGTGACCTTTAAACGTCCAGATGCACATTCTACCACCATTCTGCCCTTGCTCAGCCTGTAGTTGAACAGCTCTTGACTACTGTCAAGGCTGCCTGTGTATGGCTTCATGAGCCATGGCATTAAGGGGTAGGCTGGGTCCCCAAGGATAACTATAGACATTTCAACATCCCCAACAGTTATTTTCTGGTCTGGGAAGTAAATCCCTTGCTGCAGCCGTTTAAACAGAGTAGTGTTCCTGAAGACGCGCGCATCATGGACCCTTCCCGGCATTCCCACGTTGATGTTGGTGAAACGTCCCTTGTGATACACCAGTGCTTGCAGCACCATTGAAAAGTACCCCTTGCGGTTTATGTACTGGTGCTCCGGTGCCAAGATAGAGATATGGGTTCCATCTATTGCCCCACCACAGTTAGGGAATCCCATTGCAGCAAAGTCATCTACTATGACCTGCACATTTCCCAGAGTCGCTGCCTTTGGTAGCAGCAGCTCAGTGATTGCTTTGGCTACTTGCATCACAGCAGCCCCCACAGAAGATTTGCCCACTCCAAATTGATTCCCAACTGACCGGTAGCTGTCTGGCGTTGCAAGCTTCCACAGGGCTATCGCCACTCGCTTCTCAACTGTGAGGGCTGCTCTCATCTTGGTATTCTGGCGCTTCAGGGCAGGGGAAAGCAAAGTCACAAAGTTCCATGAAAGTGCCTTACGCATGCGAAAGTTTCGCAGCCACTGGGAATTGTCCCACACCTGCAACACTATGCGGTCCCACCAGTCTGTGCTTGTTTCCCGGGCCCAGAATCGGCGTTCCATGGCTATAACCTGCCCCATTAACAGCATGATCTCCAAAGCGCCGGGGCCCGCGGTTTGATAGAATTCCATGTCCATGTCCTCATCACTCTCGTCGCTGCGCTGCCGTAGCCTGCTCCTCCTCACCTGGTTTTGCAGGTTCTGGTTCAACATAAACTGCACGATAACGCGTGAGGTGTTTATAATGTTCATGACTGCTGTCTTGAGCTGAGCGGACTCCATGCTTGCCATAGTATGGCGTCTGCACTGTTCACCCAGGAAAAAAGGCGCGAAACGGTTGTCTGCCGTTGCTTTCCCAGAGGGAGGGGGAGGATGTACCCAGAACCACCCGCGACAATGTTTTTGGCCCCATCAGGCATTGGGATCTCAACCCAGAATTCCAATGGGCGGAGGAGACTGCAGGAACTATGGGATAGCTATGGGATAGCTACCCACAGTGCAACGCTCTGGAAGTCCTCACTAGCCTCGGTACCTGGACGCACACCGCCGAATTACTGTGCTTAGTTTGGCCGCATACACTCGACTTTATATAATCGGTTGCAAAAAAACGAATTCTGTAAATTCAGATTAATCCCGTAGTGTAGACATACCCCCAGGTCTCTCTCTGTTAGGACAGACTTCCCCTCATAGGAGTCTATGTCAAGCACATTTGCAGTGGTCACTCTTCTAAATATAGGGATTGATCTCTTCCGACTGTCCCCAGGGGTTCAAGCCACTCAAAAAATGAGCTGGGAAGGAAAAGGAACAAATGATGGCACAGCCCTATTATCTTTTGTACTGCTAGCAGCATTTCTGTATTCCCTTAAGGGGTGGTGGGACATGGACATCTTGTGAGGGAGCATGAAGTTGCATTGCCCTCCCTGGAGTCCAATGCCTCACAGGCAATATTTGGCCCAGTGTGTATTCATTCATATCTGCTTACATTATTAAGGTTTTTTTTATGCCTGTTAGCCCTGCCAAGTCAACACAGCTACAGGACATGGAGCTGGATTCTTTTCTGCCTGGTGTTAACCAAGTTGCGATTACAGAATATTTGTTGTTGGTGATGCCAGAGTGAACTCACCTTGATTTTCAGAGTTCAGCCTTAATTTGCATTTGAGTTAAAACTTATAAAGAAAGCCAATTTCAACTGGAAATCATGGAGACACAGTACACATCGATTCCCATAATGCCAATTTAAAAAAAGTGAAACCACATTGTAAATGTTATAGTCTGCTCTTCCGTGTGTTCTGCACATTATATCTAAGGTATTTATGTATGTTACGCATGTGAAAATTGGCAAGTGGCTCTGTCATGCATCATGTACAAATATTAACACACTTCATTGTTCAGAAAGTGGCAGACATTTCTGGCTTTTTCTCGATTCTGCTTCTCCAAAATTAGATCAAAATGAAAATACTATGGTACATAAAGTGCCTCACTGTGCGATCCATTCATATTCTCATCCCCTATCAGCACACCAGTATCATGTACTAATAACCCAATCTGTTGTATTTAAGTGATAAGTCCCACTATCATATCAGTTCATTTTCTGAGTCCAGTAAGGATTGGTAGCTCTTCCCCAAGGACTGCACCTTGATAGGGTGAGAAGGCTTGTGTGGTCCTGTGACCCAGAGAACTATGTTGGTGGGAACATAACTCCTGTTGGGTCATCTCAGCTAAACAGGTGGAAGGGTAGGACCCAGACTAAAGGCAGTCCATTGGCCTTCCTTGGGGGGGGGGGGGTGTTGGATGTGGGCTAATGACCCATTCCTGTAAAAATGCCATTACAGAAACCTACACTACTGCTCAGCTTTAGAAATGTAACTCACATTAAATCAATTTTATTAGATCACATATAACATGTCTTTTGCAAAAACAAAAAAGAAAAACATACACAATTTAAACCAAATACCAATGCCCATGTAATACTTATAATACATTAAAATGTCAATCAGAATTTAATAAAAACTCTCTTATATGGCACAATGCTAAAATGGCAAAAATTGCCACCAATTCCCCCTTCAGTTTCTGTTTCTGAGTTCTTGTAATGGCAGGATCACAAAATGAGTAAGTGGAAACGTGAATGCTAAAGTAGGGAACAACAAAACTGCCAGAGATGTAATTATGGGGCAAAAAGACCTCAGTGAAATGACCAAAAAGGGTGACATGTTTGCTGATTTTTGTTGAATGAATTATCAGGTCACTGGAGGAGCTATTATCCCTAATTGTACTTTTCACAAGATAATTTAGAGGTTACACAACAGGCAATCAAACTGATCACTTTACAATTTGGTGCAAATGGAGAAGAACTTGAGAAAAGGTACATAATAGGAATGGGCCACATGTAGGAATGGACCACACCCTAACGGTAAGTAAATTGAGAATAAAAATAAGAACAAAAAAGGGAATTGAACAACAGAGATTCCCATGTTATAACATCATCAAGCTAAAACAGGCAACAACATAACAAGAGCTTAGAATTGTGCTAGCGAATATACACCGAGCCCCAGAAGATGAAAATGATGGAACAGAAGAAGGCAAATGGAAACATGTAAAGAAAACTTTCAGTAAAATCTGCAAAGAAGTGCTGAGATTTAGAAAGAAATACCACTGAGAATACATTGTAGAAAATAAAAGAAAGCTTCAAATCAAACAAACTAAATCAAGCAAGAACAAGAACTCAGAAACAGAAACTGAAGGGGGAATATGCTGTAATGAACAGAGGTCAGAAAAATTGCTAGGAAACACAAACAAGATTTTACAGACAAAATGACAACAGATGCACAGGTCATCGTAGTACAAAACAATATAAAGACACTGTACAATGTCACTAGACAGTTGTCCGGAAGAAAAAACAAACAGTAACCAGCCAGTCTAAGACAACAAGGGTAACTTAATAATGAAGACAGCAGAACAATAAAATATATGGAGGCAGTACTTTAGCCAACTACTGAGTGGTGAGCCAGTGATTAAGCCCCCAGATATGGAGGAAGAAGTAGATTGGGGTGTCAAATTAGTATCTGTCATCACAGTTGCCAACTTTCATGCGGTAAATAAGTACCCTCACTTTCACAATAAGCCAAAAATCAAGCTAATCCCATTTCAAAACAAGGCCAAAACAAGCCAGTCCCTAAGAACCCAACACTCTATGTGACTAGATCCCCACTGGCGTGCAGCCTGGGACTGTGGTGGGCCCACTGTGCACCCCTGACTCTCTCCCACCCTTGCCCCTGCTTGCCCGGAGCTGATCAAAAAGCAAGCTACAACAAGCAACAAGCTACAAGCCAAAAACTATCCAACAAGCAACTCACAAGCCAATTAAGCCAAAAACAAGCCCAATTCCTACATTTTTTCCACGGGTTTGGCATATCTGCCTGTCATTAAAAGTAAGAGTAGAGAAAGCAGTCAGTCCATTAAAAGTGGAAAGGCACCAGGTCTGGACAATATCCTAGTGGAGGTCCTTAAGACAGACTTGAAGAACAAAGTAGATATATAGATAGGCCTCTTAGAAAAGATATGGGAAGAAGAAAAAGAAAATACCAAATGAGTGGAAAAATTGTCATACAGTAAAATTGCCAAAGATAGGGCATCTCAGTCAGTGCAAAAACTGGAGAGGCATTCAACTGCTGTCCTTCCCAAAGTAAAGTACTTATATGGCATTATCCTAGACAGGCTAAAGACAGAATTAGATTCAAGGCTATGGCAAGAACAGGCATAATGCCAAGGCAAGGATTGGTGGCAACAGACAGGTGCTCAAGGAGAAGGTGCCAGATACAAGCTGGACAATGGTTGAAAAAGGGATGTCATGTCATTCCACTGTTGTTCTTTTTAAGTGGAAGACTCCCCGGGGTTCTTTCCTGTAAAAATTCCAGGTCCCAAACCAAACAGTTTAATTCTGTGTCTCCAGGACAGAATCTCAGCAGTGGCACTCCCTTCAAAGTCAATCCACCTTCTGAGAGAAGGGAGGTTCTTATATACTCTGCTCTCTTCCAGCATATCTGCAGGGATGGCCTACAGTTTCCAGCAGCCTTGCAGACTAAAAGACATACAGTATTTCCTGCCCATTTCTCTTGGGGAGTTCGGAACTTGGGCTGTGAACAGATACAGCAATTTGAGATTTCTTCCTAAACTACCCACTATATTCCTGAGACTACATCCTTTCCCTAAACACCCATGTTCCATGTCCTCAACATTTGAAAGGCTGGTACTGCCGTTGGTGGTAGCTTCCTTCACCAGTTTTAAAGAGCCAGTACTCCCTCCTGGCAAAGAGTAATATCATTAGCCCAAGGCATTCCCTTGACAATGGCTTTGGAACCTAGTGATATTTTCTCTTATTGGCTGAGCTGAGCTCAATATCCTGTGTCTGTGCAGCACTGTTTGTATTAGCTCTCTGCCCTGAGCAGGAATTTTCCCTTTATCCATCATTCATAACTTGCTGCAGCAATTTCACAGAATCAGTACATATTGTGAAAGAATTAAGGATAAAAATATTTTTATTCTTTAAGCAACCAGACAAAAAGACTATCTGTGTATGGATTTCCTTGTATTATAGATTTCTTTACTTCTTCTTTGTTTATCTATATTTTTCAGTTAGATCCTTGTCAGTAAGTAAAGAAAGAAAAGAGGAAAACATTTTGTCTATTTTGGGGGAGTTTGAGCTAGATACACACATACTCGACCAAACGCTGATCTCATTTACCCCAATATTAATCCAGAGCAACTCCACTGAAGTCAGTGGATTTATATTGGTGTAAAATAGTGTGAGATCAGGCTGGACTCTCTAGGATTGCTGATCACTTCTCTCCCTGGACTGATATTAGCCTCCCACCTAATAGAATACTCTAGAAGAACTTGTGTTACCTAGGCACATTGGTCAAATATTCCATTTTCTTACTATTTTAGCATCAGAAGTTACACTGACTGAAAAATGTCAGTATTTAATTACAATCAGTAAAAAGATAAAATGAAGAACTATATCACATTGTTGTTTTCACTATGTGTTAGAATCATAGGGCCAACTTCAATTAAATCGATGAAATTATACCATGTATGTATTTGGGATGAATTTTCAAAAACAGGCCACGTAAAGTGCATCTACAAAACTCATTGTCAATATGCAATTAACATCCACAATCGGAGGTGTGCATGCAAATTTTATATGGTGCAATCTAGGCAGACCATTTTGAAAATGTAGTTCATCTGATGCGTATTTAATCTGTTTACATCGTGAATATTTGTATGTTCATAGTGAAGTGTCATTTTACTACCATTGCTAAGTTTGCTTATAGGCTTCTCATTACATCCTTCCTCTCCAAAATGGGGCGAAGGGTACCACACCAAAAATAGTTTGACATCCTCTTCTTTTTCTGTCCAATAAGCTTTGAGATAAAGAGGAGGAAGGACTTCCAGCTCTTGCAGGAGCAGAGCGCTTTAAAGGGGATTATTGTCCAGTAGTCATTAGCCTGAATGATAGTGGTTGTGATATGGAGGGGGATTTTGAAATAGAGGAAAATCAGAGGTGAATGTGAGTTCTAGAAAAGTGAACAGAATTGCAAATCATTGTCTTTCCCGCACTACACCCACACAAAATTAATGGTATGTGCAGTAGGCTCATCTAAAAGACAACTTGCAGTATGTGCTTAGAAAAGTGCTAGAATATAATTCAACAACAACTACAATTGATAACATATTTGGCTCTTATAGAGTACTTTTTCATGTGATGCATGACTCTTTCAGGCTTTCAACAGTGTGGCCAAAGTTATTTGCTGTAGTTGCGATAAAACAATGAGACATGCTAAGCCTGGAATTCATGCTGGCAGACCTTCACTCAGCCACTATCTAATGTACAAGCTGTGCATTGCTAGCAATACGTTGCTGTTTGCTTGTATGAGAAAAATAGCAATGACTGCCTATTGAACAACACATTCCTAGTTTCCCTCCCTTCTCTGCAGTCACTAAACAAACTGTGAAAACACTAGGGCTTTAGTAGAGCAAATAATTCTGAAGCATTTACCACCACCGATGAGACAATTTGATCCTGTCATTCCAGCTCCAACAATCTTTCTTCCATTTTTAGAGAATGTAGTGGAGATTCACACTTGGAGTATGGATTTGGCTGGAGTAGCAGCTGTGGCCCAAGTAATGAACTTATTACAAAGGAGTATGATTACTATTAATCATTGCCAGTAGACAGTTCTCTCTGTTTCTATTAAGCAGATGTGGGGTATTCCCAAGAACATCTGTCTGGTTCTTGGCGGGCTGCAGACTGAAATACCTAATGTGCCAGATATGAGGATCTGTTTATGAGCAACTGCTAATCCATCTGCCATATAAGACACTTGACACTGTGAGAGGAAGCTCCACATTGTAGCAGACAATACCATGAAACAAAGGCATAGTATATACTCATGTATGCTTTTCCCGCCACTTCAAACTTCCTCAGCAATAGAAATGTGTAAATACTCAAAAGGTTTAGTGATAAAAGCTACCAGTTCACTGTAAAGATATCATGACCTCTTTTGTTCACTAATTTACTGAGTTTCATCTAATTATGAACCACTTAGTTTCCCCTAGTTTGTCAAAAGCATGAAAAACAATGAATTCACCTACAGATGAAAACATAAAGCTGCCTGGTTTTGTCTGAAAGGCACACATCCATTTGTGAATCTTTCAGCAAACCTGGGCTTAGTTTCCAGTTTCTAATGAAAACTAAAACTAGTCCAGTTGAGTCTGATTCTCCACACCTCTGGGCCCATTAGCTCAGCCAGCAGAAGGACCCTCTTAAGTATTTGTGCAGGTCTGATACATTGCATTAGGTAGAGGGCAGTGGTACATACAAAGCAGCTTCTCAGAGTGGAAGGAGGTCACTAAGAACCTAGCGTTTTCCATTTCAAATGCCAGCAGTAGTTCAGGCCATGTTATGCTAATGTTCATGACAAGGTGGTCAGGCGAATGAGAGAGAAAGCCTTAGACCCAGGAGAGAACCTAAACAAACACAATAATGGGCAATACTCTGAGCAGTTATGTTATGAACAGTAAACAAACTGTGACTGATTAAATACAGCAAATGAGAAATAAACCAAAATAACATAGCATGCTATCACCAGCTACAAGTACCCACAATTATCAGACCTGGCTGGCAAGTCTACAATAATTAGCTTTGAAAAGCCTTGGTTTGATGCTGTCTCTTCCGGATATATATTAAAGACGGACTCATATTGTGCAAGAGGCAATCAGAAGCCTGGAATTAGACTATAAAATTATCTGATCCAAAAGGCATTGTCTAGCTCCACTAACTACCATGTATCAAAAATCAATCAATGATCTTTGCAGAGCTCCAGAATGGCCATCTCTTTGATTCTGCTCGGTAACTCAATGCAATATATTTTTACCATGTTTGTGGAGATGAAACTGACACTAAAGTGACAACCTTTATGAGGCTTATGAAGGGACCTGCAAATTGAAATTAGATGGAAATAAGCTGAGTAGCCTTCAGGAGAACCTACAGAATCTTATGGGGGGAGGGTAATCAAATGCAAAATATTTCAATTCTTTAAAGCCATACCCCCTTTTCCACCCACTTCGTGTGTCTATATTAGCTTTCAACTATTGGCATCTGTCGGGTAAGGAAGATCACTTGAGAAAGGCAATAACAGGTGCTAATCTGAGCAAACTAGAAAGACAGCCAGTGGTATTTATAGTAGTTACAAAAGTATGAGCCACAACACCTACATACTCAAGAAAAATAGAAGACACAAGTCTGGAGGAAGTCTAATTGTAGCAGGTCTTCTAATACAGCCAACACGACATGCCCACTACTCTGAATGGCCACCACAGCAAAGGTATTTACTGAGCCTCAAGTGACCTGGTACAAGCCTAGACAATCCTATGCTCCCAGCCCAACTTGTCAGGTGACTCACATAGAAGTTAAGGGAGCAGCTGTTAAAGAAATATTATTTTTATTTCTTATTTACATTGCTCCAATGCCCCAAACATAACAGGTGCTTTCCAAACAGAGGGGAAGATGCAGTCCCTGCACCAAAGAAAATACAATACTTTGCACATCTGTAGTGCTTTCTGAGAACCTCAAATCTCTTCACAAATAAAAGTTAATGGCCTAACAATGACTCTGTGAGGTAGGTACATTTTTTTTATCCCTGTTGTACAAGATTGGGAAATTGAGGCCCAGAGTAGTTAAGCAACTTACCCAGGACCACACACAATAATTTGTGGCAGAGTGGAGGATAGACCCTTGATCTTCTGACTCCCTGCTAAAATAAATAATGTAAATGTTTTGAAGCTTTATAAATGGCTCATGCCTCAGGCCATAAATTAGCCTCTGAGTGATGAGAGCTATTGGCTATGAGCAGCTTATTCCAGAACAACCTACTGCAGAGTTTCTTGCACCATCTACTGAAGCATTGTGTACCGCCCACTGTCAGAGAAAGAATATTAGATTAGATGAACTATTGGTCTGATCCAATATGGCAATCCCTATGTTCCTATGTACCTTGCATTGAGTGTAGGTCCCATATTGCAAATGACTCCTGTGAAGTAGGACTGTACTATTCAAACCTTTCATTTCTAATTGCTAAGGTTTGTTAGTGTCAGTTCTTGCACTGAATTTTCTCTAACAAATAGCTTGTTTTTGGTAAAGAAAATGCCACTGCTTGATAAATGGTGCTTTTGACTCTGACGGTTCTGGCTGCCAACTGATTCTGAAGAGCTGGCTTAATCATATTTTGTTTCCCTTAGTTTCATTGTCTAGCACTAACCACATGTTTGGCTGAGCAACTGGTGGGTGGTGTTATTGCATCTTGATTCTTTGGCCTGTGCAAAGTTACGGTTCTTTCAGTATTTTCCATCATGAATCCTCTTTTTTTCAGTAAGTTTCTAATTAGTCTATAAAAGCTGCTCCATCCTGAAGCTTAACATATAAAGAGCACAACTCTGCTTTCAATTACACACAAGTCAAGCCAGGGTAGTTAATGGAGTTATTCCAGATTTATGCTGGTGAGATCAGAATCTGGCTTCAAGTTTCTACCCAAGAATACATTTTCATCTGTTTTGGGGAAATAAATTATTTGAGCTATTTTTATGTTACAACTAGCAAGAAAATAGCAATTTTCTGAATAAAGAAGATTCCCCCCTTTACGTTGACTTTATTTTTGCAAAAGGCTGCTATCCTTGACACATGAATTGAGCCTGATTGTGATATGTTGATCCATGCATGGTGGTGGTCCTTTAGGCATGGGTCTCTTCTGTCTGCAGCCTTAGTTGGTCAACTGCCTTCACAAAACTATACCCGGGAGGGAGTGGCCTGAGGACAGGAAGGGGTCAGCCACATTGTCCCTTTTCTCTTCACGAGGAATCCAAAGCAAAGTTATTTGAGCATGGAACTTTTGACAGAGCCCTTCTAAACTGCGGGATGTTTTTTAAGTTGTGCGGCCAGGGACAGCTGTGGGTGATACCATTGGAGCTATGTTCTAGGGAGCTGAGGTGGCAGAATGGAACTCAAGAGCTGGTTCAAGTCATAAGGCCTCTGTGTCATAGCTCTGACTTCTAGTGGACCCCTGAGATGTGTGTGGCTTATCTAGGTTTGTAAGGTAAACTCTTGGCTTCTTGCATGAAAGGGAACAAAAAAATTCAGAGGAAAATCAAGTTCTCTGCCTTCCTTCCCAAGTGCCCTCTTCCGTACCTCCCCGTGGATTTTCCATGGGGAGGGGAATTCTGGGCCTTTATTTCCTTAAATTGAATTGATCTGGTGACTTTGGCCATATTAAGGAAAAAATGCACACAGACATGTTATGCCTTCTACCACAGTAATATCATAGGGATCTTTCATGGTCAAGGCACTCTTGTATAGAATTTGACTTCAGTTTGCTTGAAATAGAGCAATTTTTCTTTTCATTAGTCAGTGCAACTAGATTCTCAGCAATCAATCTCTCCCCAAGGGTTTATTATTTTTAATTGGTTGATTTGATTTAATCTTTTATATTTCGATACCAATTTATTATGAATCTTTGCTTTTACTTTCTGTGTCCCAATTTGTCTCACTTAGGACACGATCTCCCATCACTGATGTCAGTGGGAGTTTTGCCACTGAGGTCAATATCTATGGAAACTTTCTGTGTGCAAAGGCATTTTCGAGCAAACACTTTTGTGGAGCACATCTTAGCATTACATTTTAATGCCAACGTACTCTATACTGTTTGTTTCCTGACAATCCTTTCTTGCTGCCACTAAAATGGCTGGTCACCTTTACAGTTAATTAGAAATGGTAACTATTAATGACACACATAAAAGTCTGGTTCTTAGTGGCCAATGGCTGTTGTGCATGCCGTAACTAATTGGAGGAAAGATCAGGAGAATACTGAGCATGGGTGAATATGGAGGTGAGTAAGGGTGGTGGGGAACAGTGGAGCTCTACAATAGGTGTTGGCAAACGCAGGGCTTAACCTTTAAATGTGCTGAGTGTGGTCTAGGCCTTAAGCCATATTTTACTTCTACTGATCCAGGGATTGGTTAGGCACCAAACAATAGGGCTGTTCCAACTTATGGTCATTGAAATGGTTCCTCAGGAGAAACATTGCCAGCAGTATTTGGTGGATTGGTAGGGAGTTAGCAAGGTAGATGCTTATTGGTCAGGTCAATCCTTTCATTGAAGGAGCTCTGAAATAGGCAGCCTCTTCAGTTGTAGTGGAGATTTTGAATTCTTGGGGCCTCAAAACATAATAAATTGGGTATGTCATTCGGGTTCATACTAAGCACTTATTTTTACAGTAAAGATGTGCTGCTTCTGTGGAATCATGGATATGTGTCAAATTAATCTGAAACTAGCATTAAGATATTAGACATAGAGAAAAACAGAGTGGAGAGCTCTTGAAGCAATTCAAGCCACTAGATTGTTTTTAAAAAGAATTGCAAAAAAGTGGGCTGATTAAATGATTCATCCTGTAGAAATACCAGAGTTCAGAAGAGACAATGGATCCCAGGCTGCACTGAACATAACAGCACGTTCCTGCAGGGAATTTGCTGACTAATTAACAAAGGCTGGTCTCAAGCTATCCTGCTCCAAACTCCATCAAGGTTTCCTTCCCACTGAAGGTGAATGAGGTTTGAGAAGAAAATGTGTGAAATCATTTCTGAAACCACAGTGGCGTGTTTAGCAAGGAAGCAGAGTGATGTGGCAGGCTGTATTCAAAACTCTTCATGGAGAGAGATGTTCAACTGAAAAAGCTCTTATTTCTCTGCAAACTCATAGGAGGAGGATCAGGCAGTTTTTAAAGTGGGCATGTTCACAAAATCACTTCTGCTTGATGTTTACCCTTCAGACAAGCAAGCCAAACAGGGTAATCAGCCAAATAAATAATCATTATCAGTAAAATCAATTGTGCTGGGAAAAAAGCACACATGAGTTATTTCTCACTAGGATGGGTGGAAAAATATAAAATATAATATAATATAATTAATATAATATAGGTGTTTTCTTTCTTTCCCAAAATTCTCATACCCAGACTGTAGGTATTTCAGATTGTACAGGGTCACCATTTCATTGCTTTAATTTATATAGAGGCATTTCTCTGGAGCTCATCACTAGAGAATCTGAGAGACTATAATTCTGTGGTCATTGTAATGACATTTTGCAAAAAGTTTCACAGAGCAGAGGTTCAGGCAAAGACGGTATAAGCTTAGTGGATGACGTGCCTGCCTTATAGCACAGATTAAAATTTATGGTTGTCTTTTAGTTTAAAACTGTGATGTGGGAACAGATTTTCAAAGAGTTTAGCTCCCGTTTAGCTCACAGGAAGTGAGTGCTTTTCATGTGCCAAACTCCCAGCATCCCTTTCAACAGGGCCAGCTCTAGGTTTTTTGCCGCCCCAAGCAAAAAAAATTTTGGCTGTCCCCCATCCCAGCTCTGGGCTCCTTGCCGCACCCCCCTGCCGCCCCAACCCTGGGCTCTCCTCCACCGCCCGCATCCCCTGCCCTGGGCTCTCCCACCCCGACCCGCACCCCCCTGCCGCCCCAGCCCTGGACTCTCACCCCCCCATCCGCACCCCCCTGCTGCCCCAGCCCTGAGCTTCCCCTACCCCCACCATTGTCCCCCACACACACCTCCTGCCACCCAGCCCTGGGCTCTCTCCCCCCCCTCCGCCCTGCACCCTCCTTCCGCCACAGCCCTGGGTCACTGGTAACTCACTCCCAGGCAGGTCATTCAGCAGGAATTTTGGGTGTGCAGAGAACACAGACAGGATTGGTTCCCATATGGTTACAGAACTGCAGTAAAGTGGAACAATTTTCAGCTTGTGTGATTGGAGGATATCTGGATGCATATTATAAGACTGTCCTACATAAATGAGGAAAAGTTGAGGTGCCTTTATTATTCTTTTGTTCCACTCTTTCTTTCTATGGGGAATTTGCCAATGCAATATCACTGTCTTCCTTTTAAACAAACAAACAAACAAACAAAAGGCAATGGCTGTTGAAAATAGCAATTCAGTCCTAATAACCACTGGGAAGCATTTCTTGCTCAATTTTATCCTACTTTTTCTACAGCAAGTTACAGTGGATCAGTATATTTGATTTGGGAGAAATGAAGTAACAGCCGCCCAAACTGAGCTTGAGCACTCTTGAATTTTGAGGTGTTCAAATCTGGAAGACAGGTGCTGGGGGGGGGGGGCGCTGTGGCTCCGAGGGGAGCACGGCAGCATGTATGCAGCAGCATGTCTGGCGCTGCGCAAAGCCAGACACGCTGGTCTGAGTGGCACGGTAAGGGGGCTGGGGGTTGGAAAAGGGGAAGGGGGTTCCCGGGGGCAGTCAAGGGACAGGGAGAAGGGGGGGTTAGATGGGTCAGGGGTTTGGGGGGAGCAGTCAGGGGACAGGCAGCAGTTGGATAGGCATGGGAGTCCCAGGGATTTGTCAGAGGACAGGTAGGGGGTGGAGTCCTAGGGGGGAAGTTGGGGGGGCCTCAGGAGGGGGCAGTTGGGGACAAGGAGAAGGGAGGTTTAGATAGGGGGAGGGGTACCGGGAGGGGGCAATCAGGGGACAAGGACCAGTGGGGCTTAGATAGAGGGTGGGGTCCTGGGTGGCAGTTGGGGCAGGGGTCCCGGGAGGGGGTGATCAGGGGACAGGGAGCAGGGGAGTTGGATGGGTTAGGGTTTCTGTGGGGGGGCAGTCGGAGGGAGTGGATGGGGGCAGGGTGGGGCTACTCTCCCTCCCCGTGGAGTGTCCTAGTTTTTGAATGTTAAAACATAGAATCCCTATTCACAGTTCAGCTCTCCATTCAAAGCAGGCTGCAGCATGAGGTCTCAGCTTCTTCACTCCCTCCCCCTCTTTCCTGTTGGTAGTGGCCAAGGAAATGCTGGGAAATGTAGTTCTTTCCCTGCTCCAGGGCTGGCTCTATAGGCAGCTCCATGCCTATAGAGCCAGCCCTGGAGCAGGGAAAGAACTATAGCTCCCAGGGCCCCCAGTTGGTTCTCAGCTCCCAGGGCCCCCAGTTGGTTCTCAGCTCCCATGCTGGATCCCTGCCGCCCTTGCAAATGGGCTGCCCCAAGCATGTGCTTGCTTTGCTGGTGCCTAGAGCTGCCCCTGCCTTTCAAAAATCTGGCCCCTTAAACTGCCCAACCGGGAACTGTGTTGGATGTTCAGCCCCATTCAGAACTGGATGTGAGTACAGAAGTTCTCAAACTGAAGTCCACCATCCTTTGAAGCCTTTTAAAGGGGTAGGAACACAGAGCATTTGGGATTTCTTTAGTTGATTTTATTTACATACAGTTGTGCTTACTTTCCCTGCTGAAGTTCTTTCCCTCCCAGCCCCATATTAGAAAAGAGCTTCTTGGCTTCAGAATGTTTCAGAACTGTTGTCCTATAGTTAACAAAATATTGACTTCAGAGGTGATGGACTCAATGGAGCTGCACCAGGGTTCAATTTGTCCACATGTAGTAAATTTGTGCACATCTGTTAGGGTTGTAGTCTATATTTGGAACAACATACTATTAAAGAATTAAACTATTTCCCACAACTCACTAATGATCCATAGTTACACTCACTAAAGATCCATAGTTACACTAGCGAGGATATAAATTGCAAGGGTCACCAGTCATCAGGCTACTGGTAATAAATGGAGCTTGAGCTGGAATAAATCTCTGCTTAATGTGTGGTGTTTCCAGTGGAAGGTTTCCATTCTGGAATTAGATTCCCTCATTGGCCAGACACAGCCAGAATTTGTGGAACTTTAGAGCACAGTGTAAAACCCTTTTCTCGGGTTTTACCTGCGGGTCTGGGGGAAGGGAGACTGTGTCTTAGACAGGGTGAAATCTTTACCTCTGGTTAACTAGCTTAATGATTTAGTACTTTTAAACATAATTCATTTACTCAGACAATGGTGATAGGCATGTCAATTATAAATCAATAAAATAAATATTTCAGTTTCCTCCCCAGCGCTATCTTCCCTCATCGTCTAGTAAGATGATGTTGGACAGATTTCAAAAAGCCTTTTCAGGTCTCACTTGCCAGATGGAGAAATACACTGAATAGTATGAAAGAAGAGGGTGGTTTGAATAGTATGAAAGAAGAGGGTGGTTTGGTTTTCACTTCCAAAAGGCTGCATAAGAATCCTGCAGAAGGTAAGATTATTATTCTGCCACAGAACAAGGGGAATACATCTTTCTCTGTGGCTGGACTGATATGCCTCCAGATAAAATTGACTATGTCTTTCATCTGTCACTGGACATTCCTTAAATTTGATTTTTGTTTCCTGGGCATCATGAGGACCACAGTCCTTAAAATAATATACTTTGTGGAAGACAACCCCATAAGTTTAAAACCCAGATTGCTGAAAAACAAAGGTTTTCTAAAGGTTTCTCTAAAGGTTAGAGAAAATCAAGTTAAAACCAACCACTGGCGAAGATTTGTTGCACAAGTGTTGCACAAGTGCACCACTTCACCACAAACATAGCAGAAGTTATCTGCACTGTTCACACAAGTACGAGGCATCTCTGCTCACTTTGGCTAAATAGAAATGTGTCCCTTTGCAAAATCAAACACTGACAAATAAGAGAGCACGACACTGTATGATTTCTAGAGCTGATATAGGATAATTTGTTCAGCAGAGTGATGTAAGCTTCGTTATGATTGCATCATCCATGACTTCTAGGAATAACATGATGCAATGCATATCATGTATGACGCAATACCAGCTTCAGATTGCATCATTCATTGTTTTGCCTAAAAAGCAAGTACTGTCCAAACCCAGTCATAGATTTATTCGTAGATCCAGTCAAAGATGTATTTTAGTCATTTCTGGTTTAAATTGAGATCCCTTCCCTTTATAACTCACTTATCCTCCGCCATTCCCAAGTCAAGGGTCGTATATACTGACCCAATGGCATATCTTGAAAACTGGAGCCAATCAACAATTTTAAGCATCATTTTCGTTCTCAGTGACCCAGAATTAGTAAAATTTGACTATATTTATTTCAGAAGCATTTTGGCTGTAGAGCAGTGATATCAGGGTTGGAAGGGACCTCGGGAGGTCATCTAGTCCAACCCCCTGCTCAAAGCAGGACCAATTCCCAACTTCTTCCCTTTTCCCTTTGATACCATCTGAGAGACTGTCAAACAAGGGGCTTTCCTTCAAAAAAACTCTCTCCAACTATAGGAAAAGGGAACAAGAGATGCTGTTAAATAGAAGCCTTATTTAATATTTTACATTTCAAATGCTCTGCTTTTCCTTCTTTTCTGGGTCTTCAATAAAAGTTTACAAAGAATTTTCAATGGTGTGTTTGCCATGGTACGAAGCAGGCTGACTGTATACCAAACCCCAAAACTTGTTTAAAACTGTTTAATGTTGGACTGTGGCTGGGTGATGTTAACACCTTTGACTCTTTGGACCTATATATTCTATCTACATTAATACAACAGAGGTCAAGCTACTTAGCTTAACAAAGAGAAGGTTAAGGAGTCACTTGATCGCAGTTAATAAGTATTGACCCGAGGAAACAAATATTTGATAATGGGGTCTTCAGTCTAGCAGACAAAAGTATAATACAATCGGATGACTAGAACTTGAAGCTAGACAAATTCAGACTGGAAATTAGCTGTAATATTTTAACAGTGAGGGTAGTTAACCTTTGGAACAATTTATCAAGTGCTGTGGTAGATTCTCTATCAGTGGCAATTTTAAAACCAAGATTAGATGTTTTTCTAAAAAATATGCTGTAGAAATTATTTTGGAAGTTCTATGGCCTGTGTTATACAAGAGATCAGACTGGATGATCACAATGATTCGTTCTGGGATCTATGAATCTACATTGTCAGGTACATTGTCAGCAGAGTGAACTGCTTCAGATTGGCAAATATAGACAAACAATTGCAAAAACACATGTTTTAAAATGGATACACAAGCACAGTGTAGTGTTATTCCAAGGAAAATATGTAATATCGTACAGAAGTTTGTTTCATGTTCAGAACTAAAACAATAAAATCTCTTGAAGTAGCAGCAGCTAAACTCTCAGAAGCAAATTTTCTTCAGTATTAACTGCAAGACATGCACTTAGCAAACAGATTGAGATGTGTCATGCTCTCATTTGGCAAACACTATATGGATGTTATAAATTTAAGCAAATGCCAGTTATTAGTACTTTTTCCAAGATATTTTGAAGATCTTTGAGGCATCACCACATGATGAAGTTTTACTAGAGGATGTTTTAATTTGAGTGAGGGACCTTTGAGAACACAACAAAAGGACTTAGGCAGATTTTTCAGTGAAGAAAGGAAAGACAAGTTTCAAAAGTAAAAAAAACGATTAACAGAACTGATCTGTTATGGACATAAATTGAGCAACTGCAGATAAAGTAATACAGTTAAAGCAGTGGGAGATGTAACTGAGGCATTCCTGACATCTGCTGATGCAATAAAAAAATGTAAAATCTTATTTCTGCAAAGAACAGATAAGGGCATGAGAGAACATGCATCAGTGCCAGCAAAATCATTACAGGCACCAGCACTGCCATAGTCACCAAATGCAGAATCGTTGCAGGCACCATCACCAAAATTGCCAAGTCCAACCAGCACATGACTGAAGCCAAAAGCTAATTAGTCTAGTCAGTATGACGGTGAGTATGCTAGTGCAGCTCTAATCACAGAGGGTGGGATTTAAAATGCAAACACTTAGCTATGCCTAGTGGGAACTACATGACTTAGATTCAACCGAGTGATTCAAGTGAATGTCTCAGGAGTGACATGCGTCCTGACAAACCTGACTACTGAGTACTTATTAAACAATATACTGTCTACATGCTAGTATGCTTGGCCACCTCTGCTGTAGCATAACCCAGGATCAATATGTTGTGACATAGTGTATTGTACCAATATGGCATGAGCATTAACACAGAGCATTTCATACCACAGGTGATGCGTGAACTTCAAATAATTCTGATGTAACAAGCAGATATACTTATTCTAATTTGTATAAACTTCTCCATGCTGAAGATTAATTAGAAAATTCCACAGAAAAGAGCTTTTCCACAGAATGTTAGACACCCCCTAGTTTGGGCAGAGCTGGAAATACTGTGAGAATAGCCTTTTTTGCACTATTTTAATATGTCTGCATCCAGTCTTAGGTGAAACCAGAAAGTGCATAAGCACATGAAAATGGGGGTGGGGGAGGGAAATAAAAATGAACAAAACTGTTTTTGAACTTGAAAAACAACGTGGAACAAATTTTTGGTGAAGATCTGAGTTAGTTACAGTGGCAGATTAATAATTTTGCCGCCCCTAGGCCGGAAAATAATTGCCGCCCTGGCCCCGCCCCTGCTCCGCCCTTTTCCTGCCCCCATTCCAACCCCCTCCCCAAAGTCCCTGCCCCAACCCCGTCCCCTCCCTTCCCCTATTGGATCCCTTCCCCAAATCCCCGCCCCCGCCTCTTCCCCCAGCGCGTGGCGTTCTCCCTCCTCCCCTCTCCCTCCCTGCCACGCAAAACAGCTGTTTCGCGGCGCAAAAACTGGGAGGGGAGAGAAACAGGACGCGGCGGCGCGCTTGCAGAGGAGGCGGAGGTGAGCTGGAGCAGGGGGGTGGGGCGCGGAGGGGGAGCTTCCGCCCCTGAAAATTTGCTGCCCTAGGCCTAGGCCTTATCAGCCTAGGCAATAATACAGCGCTGGTTAGTTGCCAATCCTTATGCCCTGCTGTAACTTCCAGGGACAGCATATCCGTTTTTTTTAATTAGTGGAACATGTGCTAACCTTTGTGCATATAAGTTTGGTATAGTAGAGCTTGTAAATGTGAAAGATACAATTGCTATTGACAGGTGACATTCTCAGGAAACTGAAAAGCATATTGGATGCCTCTAGTTTACTAAAAACCTATTTTTTTATAGCTTTCTCTCTTCTCCTTAAGTCTATAATTGTGCAATACACTATACAGCTCTCTCTATAAAACTACTCGAGGATGCTCACTCTAATACTTTTGTACAAGCTTCACTCCAAGCATTTCATTGTCATTATTTACCTTTGCAGAAAGGAAATATGTCACTGTGATAGCCATTTAGCTGCCAGGTCGAATGCTATTGGAATATTTTGACTTATGCTACTGAATCTGGAGCAGCAGCAGTTACTAAAAAGAACAAATTGTCTTGCAGCTGCAAATCATTTTTGTTCCAAAGCTAAAAGGAACAATGTTTTTGTCATAATAGCAGCTTTGTTTGTATGTGTGTGTTTTATCAGACTATATATCTGAACATCCCCACCCAGGCTAAGACCTCTCATGCAGCATTTCATTCTGCCTCAAATGGTATTTGTTTAAACATCCATATTAAAACCCCCCTGAAAATAAGGGCGAGGGACCAAATTCTGACAGGTGCAAACACATGCCTGAGACCCCAACAACAGTCAAGTGAGTTGGAAACTGACCATTCATGTTATGGCTCCCCACATAACTCATAACTGTGGGAGGCAGCTCCGCATGCTGTCCATAACAGGAGCCATGGAGGGCTATTTTTGGTATGGCATAATGCCATCTTGTGACATTGCATGTAATTAACAGGAAGGGCAGAGGCAAGAGGAAGTAGGCTCAAAAGAGTCTGGAGACTGTCAAAGTTTAGGGATTCTCTGAGGGAGACAGTGTTAATGGTATATTGTGATGATAAATTAAAGCCTTTCACTAAAACCTGTGTACTATATCTGAGAAGGGGATATGGGTTGGGGGATAAACTCATATGTTTATATACATATACATTCTCCTCATACAGACTATGCCAGTGTGGGACTCACATTGGCTGCTTCAAACATATGTTTTCTCATTGTGAATTCATATAAGTGCATATAACATAGTATGTGCACTGAACACATAGATTTGCTCATTTGGGAGATCAATTTACATAGGTACAGAATTTAGCCCTTAGACTGGGAAAGCTGACAAAACTTTCACTGAAGTGGCATCAAAATGTGATATTTACTGTAATAGTGACTGGAGGGTTATTTACAGGCTCACTATTTATGTTTTCAACTACACAAATGATGCTGTCTAGTCCATGGTGTAGTTCATCACTAAATATAGAAATTATTCATGACTTAAAAGTGAGAATAGGGCCCATTAGAAAGACATGAACAATATAAGCCTTGTGACTGGCAATGCTGACAACAAGGGTACACACATTCTTTCAAAGGAAAACAGTGGGGCAGCTTTGAGGTCTAAATTTTTCTCTTAGAAAAAAGAAACCAGGAAAGATCCTGAAAGCAGATAATGTGTCTGATGAGTAATTTAGGGCTAGTCACAAATAATCATCTCTTTGTTCCTACCAAGTTATAACATTAAATATTATCCTTAAAATGCGGAACAGAATAACCACTCCTTATAACTGCAATGTCAAGGAAACAGAGTCAGCACTGCATGCTTGTTATCTTTGCTCATGCAACTAGAAACAATACTGATTAAAAACCAACAAACAAAAATCTATGAAGGTCTCAACTTCAGCCCAAATCAAATATCAATTGGTCATGTAAAACATTCTTGGGAAGTTGCATTTTGGAATGTTCACAGTAATTATTCTCATGTTCAATTTAGATAGATGGGATTTAAAAAACATAAACATAAGAATGGCCGTACAGGGTCAGACCGAAGGTCCATCTAGCCCAGTATCCTGTCTACCGACAGTGGCCAATGCCAGGTGCCCCAGAGGGAGTGGACCAACAGGCAATGATCAAGTGATCTCTCTCCTGCCATCCATCTCCATCCTCTGACAAACAGAGGCTAGGGACACCATTCCTTACCCATCCTGGCTAATAGCCATTAATGGTCTTAACCACCATGAATTTATCCAGTTCTCTTTTAAATGCTGTTATAGTCCTAGTCTTCACAACCTCCTCAGGTAAGGAGTTCCACAAGTTGACTGTGCGCTGCGTGAAGAAGAACTTCCTTGTATTTGTTTTAAACCTGCTGCCTATTAATTTCATTTGGTGACCCCTAGTTCTTGTATTATGGGAATAAGTAAATAACTTATTCTTATCCACTTTCTCCACATCACTCATGATTTTATATACCTCTATCATATCCCCCCTTAGTCTCCTCTTTTCCAAGCTGAAGAGTCCTAGCCTCTTTAATCTCTCCTCATATGGGATCCGTTCCAAACCCCTAATCATTTTAGTTTCCCTTTTCTGAACCTTTTCTAGTGCCAGTATATCTTTTTTGAGATGAGGAGACCACATCTGTATACAGTATTTGAGATGTGGGCGTTCCATCGATTTATGTAAGGGCAATAATATATTCTCAGTTTTATTCTCTATCCCCTTTTTAATGATCCCTAATATCCTGTTTGCTTTTTTGACCGCCTCTGCACACTGCGCAGACATCTTCAGAGAACAATCCACGATGACTCCAAGATCTTTTTCCTGACTTGTTGTAGCTAAATTAGCCCTCATCATATTGTATGTATAGTTGGGGTTATTTTTTCCCATGTGCATTACTTTACATTTATCCACATTAAATTTCATGTGCCATTTTGTTGCCCAATCACAAGATCTTTTTGAAGTTCATCACAGTCTGCTTTGGTCTTAACTATCTTGAGCAGTTTAGTATCATCTGCAAACTTTGCCACCTCACTGTTTACCCCTTTCTCCAAATCATTTATAAATAAGTTGAATAGGATTGGTCCGAAGACTGACCCTTGGGGAACACCACTAGTTACCCCTCTCCATTCTGAGAATTTACCATTAATTCCTACCCTTTGTCCCCAGTCTTTTAACCAGTTCTCAATCCATGAAAGGACCTTCCCTTTTATCCCTTGACAACTTAATTTACGTAAGAGCCTTTGGTGAGGGACCTTGTCAAAGGCTTTCTGGAAATCTAAGTACACTATGTCCACTGGATCCCCCTTGTCCACATGTTTGTTGACCCCTTCAAAGAGCTCTAATAGATTAGTAAGACATGATTTCCCTTTACAGAAACCATGTTGACTATTGCTCAACAGTTTATGTTTTTCTATGTGTCTGACAATTTTATTCTTAACTATTGTTTCGACTAATTTGCCCGGTACCGACGTTAGACTTACTGGTCTGTAATTGCCGGGATCACCTCTAGAGCCCTTTTTAAATATTGGCGTTACATTAGCTAACTTCCAGTCATCAGGTACAGAAGCCGATTTAAAGGACATGTTACAAACCTTAGTTAATAGTTCCGCAACTTCACATTTGAGTTCTTTCAGAACTCTTGGGTGAATGCCATCTGGTCCCAGTGACTTGTTAATGTTAAGTTTATCAATTAATTCCAAAACCTCCTCTAGTGACACTTCAATCTTGACAGTTCCTCAGATTTGTCACCTACAAAAGCCAGCTCAGGTTTGGGAATCTCCCTAACATCCTCAGCCGTGAAGACTGAAGCAAAGAATCCATTTAGTTTCTCTGCAATGACTTTATCGTCTTTAAGTGCTCCTTTTGTCTCTCAATCATCAAGGGGCCCCACTGGTTGTTTAGCAGGCTTCCTGCTTCTGATATACTTAAAAAACATTTTGTTATTACCTTTGGAGTTTTTGGCTAGCCGTTCTTCAAACTCCTCTTTGGCTTTTCTTATTACATTCTTGCACTTAATCTGGCAGTGTTTATGCTCCTTTCTATTTGCCTCACTAGGATTTGACTTCCACTTTTTAAAGGAAGCCTTTTTATCTCTCACTGCTTCTTTTACATGGTTGTTAAGCCACGGTGGCTCTTTTTTAGTTCTTTTACTGTGTTTCTTAATTTGGGGTATACATTGAAGTTGCGCCTCTATTATGGTGTCTTTAAAAAGTGCCCATACAGCTTGCAGGGATTTCACTTTAGTCACTGTACTTTTTAACTTCTGTTTAACTAACCCCCTCATTTTTGCACAGTTCCCCCTTTTGAGATTAAATGCCACAGTGTTGGGCTGTTGAGATGTTCTTCCCACTACAGAGATGTTGAATGCTATTGTATTATGGTAACTATTTCCAAGCGGTCCTGTTATAGTTACCTCTTGGACCAGCTCCAATCAGGACTAAATCTAGAGTTGCCTCTCTCTTTGTGGGTTCCCGTACCAGCTGCTCCATGAAGCAGTCATTTAAAGTATCGAGAAATTTTATCTCTGCATTTCGTCCTGAAGTGAAATGTTCCCAGTCAATATGGGGATAATTGAAATCCTCCACTATTATTGGGTTCTTATTTTTGATAGCCTCTCTAATTTCCCTTAGCATTTCATCATCGTTATCACTGTCCTGGTCAGGTGGTCTATAATAGATCCCTAATGTTATATTCTTATTAGAGCATGACATTTCTATCCATGGAGATTCTATGGAACATGTGGATTCACTTAAGATTTTTACTTCATTTGATTCTATATTTTCTTTCACATATAGTGCCACTCCCCCCCCCACATGACCTGTTCTGTCCTTCCAATATATTTTGTACCCCAGAATGATTGTGTTCCATTGATTGCTCTCAGTCCACCAGGTTTCTGTGATGCCTATTATATCAATATCCTCCTTTATCACGAGGCACTCTAGTTCACCCATCTTATTATTTAGACATCTAGCATTTGTGTACAAGCACTTTAAAAACTTGTCACTGTTTATTTGTCTGCCCTTTTCTGATGTGTCCGATTCTTTATGTCACATGTGTCAAACTCAAGGCCCGCGGGCCACATCCGGCCCGCCATACAATTATATCCGGCCCGCGAAATCGTTTTATATATCTGTTTTTAATGGCCCTGTGATATGACGCCCCAATAACACACACTACAAATCCCATGATGCAGTGCAATTGCCGCCAACGGCAAGCCGCGGTTCAAGTTCGCGGTCTGTTGATGTATACAACGCTAATATCAAATCAAAGCTAGACCCCAACAATGGCCAAGAGAAAAATTGATTCTGAAAACCGAGGCTTTCAAAGCCGGTGGGAGAATGAGTATATGTTTACTGAAATTGCAGGTAAACCAGTGTGTCTCCTTTGCGGGAGTAATATC
>NC_048299.1:198588064-198677175 GCF_013100865.1 Trachemys scripta elegans
CCCCCTCGGTAAACGGCCGTCCTGATTTGGCGATCTCTTCGGCCACAATGAAACTTGCTTTCACAGCAGCTTCACTTTGTGATTTTGCTTTGGTGAAAAACGTCTGCTGGGATGTCAAATTCTTCTTCAACTCCTCTACCTTTTGTAGCTTCTGTCCTGCGCTCAGGTTTTTGAATTTGTTCTCATGTTTCGTCTCGTAGTGCCGTCTTAGGTTATACTCCTTCATTACAGCGATATTACTCCCGCAAAGGAGACACACTGGTTTACCTGCAATTTCAGTAAACATATACTCATTCTCCCACCGGCTTTGAAAGCCTCGGTTTTCAGAATCAATTTTTCTCTTGGCCATTGTTGGGGTCTAGCTTTGATTTGATATTAGCGTTGTATACATCAACAGACCGCGAACTTGAACCGCGGCTTGCCGTTGGCGGCAATTGCACTGCATCATGGGATTTGTAGTGTGTGTTATTGGGGCGTCATATCACAGGGCCATTAAAAACAGATATATAAAACGATTTCGCGGGCCGGATATAATTGTATGGCGGGCCGGATGTGGCCCGCGGGCCTTGAGTTTGACACATGTGTACTACATGAACATGAGTCATGAAAGATCCACCCCACTGCTCTGTCTAGGGTGACCAGATGTCCCGATTTTATAGGGACAGTCCTGATATTTGGAACTTTGTCTTATATAGGCACCTATTACCCCCCACCCCGTCCCGATTTTTTCACACTTGCTATCTTGTCACCCTAGTTCTGTGAGTGCACTGTACATCCTTAGTTACACCCTCTCTGCTACTCCAATTCAGGGCATCTCCAGCTGCATGCTGTATTTTTAGACTAGATTGAAACTACCAAACATTTCTGAACACACATTAGGGTCCATTTTTCTATCCTGGTTGACCTCTTTCTGCTCCTATAGTTTGTTTCCTCACAGCTGCATCACGTAATAGTGCTCAGTTTGTAGAACAGCATTGTCCATGTGTAGAAACAGAGAGGCCAATATCACTTCTGTTCCCACGGCACTAACTTTTTGCAGGCTGAGAACAACATCACTTTAAAAAAAAAAAAAAACTAGTCTGAACTTAAATCTCTCTCTTTAAAGAGAGTTACTTACAATTAGTGAAATTTTCCAGTGACTGAGTTTGGTGCTGTAGTGTACTCCACAGTCCATTCCATGACTGCTTAATCTGGCCCAGGAAATGGCCAGACCCGGAGTGACACTATGCAGCACAAATTGTGTCCCTCATTCTGCAAGGCGGAGAGCCAGTGAGCTGCATGACCTGTGTCTTCCAGCAGCCTCGGTGACGAATCCCCCTTCTGTATACAGCTGAGCCTGTCACAAGAAATTTTACCCCTACTCATCATTGATTTAAACAGCTCCTCAGTACTGTCCTATATTTTAAAACACAACAAACCAATGCAACAGTTTAGTCCCTGATTCTGTAATGAGCTTTAGGTGAGCAGATTCCTGTGCCTTTGGAGTTCCACTGGCTTCAGTGGGGTTCCATGTGTATGCAGGAGATGTCCACATACAATTTACTGCACGATCAGGGCCATAAAACCCAAACCTTAAGAATACAGACAACAAAATATCACAAAATCCCTCCTAACAAATAAGAACAGATATATCATAGCCATATTGAAATGACGAGTGGGGCCTTGGTTGCTATGTTATAGTATGGTATGGGAAGAACATAAAGACAACACCATATCAAGGAAAGTAAAATAAAAATCAAGCTATAACCAAGTGTGTGACTTAGCATGCTTTGACTATCTATTTTGAGTCTCTCCCAGTCACACTCTAATAACCTTCAGTTATTATCTTTCTCATATCTTTGTACCTGACTGGTGTATCTTTTTTTTGAAGGTCCCTGGTTACCATAGCTATAATTTCATACCTTCATCAGCCTTAGTTTCAGATTTTTTTTTTCAAAATTCAGGCAATTATTATTGTGAACTGACCTTGAAGTTATTTGCACATCATCAGCTGGTGTGGCGCAATACACACACACTGTTTGTTGTGACTGTGGGTTTTCAGATGTGCTGTCCTAACAACCTGTTCTACTACGCATGCTGATGAAGCATTGGAGGTTCTGTTTATCTGACCTGCTGTGGAATGTACAAGTTCCGAATCGCATGATACACTTTAACAATGAACATGCTACTGGGTTAAGCACCTAAGTATCTTTGTGGATCTGGGCTTTGGTGCCTATCTTTTCACACAGACAAATTCAAATTAGAAACAAGGCACACAGTTTTAACAGTGAGGGTGATTCACCACTGGAACAAACTACCCAGGGAAGTAGTGGATTCTCCAGCTGTTGATGGCTTCAAAGAAAGATTGGATGTCTTTTTGGAAAATATGCTTTAGTCAAACACAAATTATTGGGCTCAATGCAGGGGTGACTAGATGAAATCCTGTGGCCTTTTGTGACCCAGGGACCCGTTGTTGTCATCTGGGCAAAGGACAAACTGGGTGCACAGGATTTTACAGGGATCCCCTAGGTTGGATATCTGTATAATAGTTCACCAAAGGCTCAGGGTGGCATGAGAGGTCCCTACCAAGAGTCAGCAGTCCACTGGTCATCATAATCATTGTGAAATGTGTGTGCAGATAATATTTAAGGAATTATATCTATACTGAAAAGTATGTTCTCAAAGTCGTAGAATTAAGGCAGGACACCGGGGTGACAAATCTAAGATATGTTCCTTTCAGGCAGGAGGTTAACAGACACCTATCTCCCTGTCTGGCCATTTGTGTATTGTGCATTACATGCCTTGCAAAGTATTTGCATACTGAGCCAGGTGCCAGTTAAGAGATTGTGAAATCTACAAGAGATTAAATCTATCGGAAGGAACAAATGGCAGGGGGTGTCCTGTTTATGAATAAAGACAAGGGATTGGTCTGGTATATTTTGAAGTGCAAAGGGACACACTGGATCCTTCACTGAGGAGCCAAACTCACACCCTGATTGTCTCATGAAAGAAGCACTGCAAGGATTTGGGGTGAGCAACACTCTACAAGACATGAAAATATTTTGCAAATTAAGTCTAAGGCTTAAGCTTTGAAACACGTTATGATTTTATATGTAACCATGTTTCCAATACTTCTACTTGCTATCTATGCTTTGCTCAATAAACGTATACCTGATTTTATTGTAAACATGTATAAATGGTGTGTGTTAAGCGGAGCGGTGATCTGAGGTGGAACTGTTTCTTTGGAAGCACGAGTCTGAACACTGCAAGTGTCCAGTGGACCAGTGGCTGGACACTCCAGGAAGATGCTCAGGGGGTTCAAACATTGGGAGGTGCCAATTGCTAACCTATAGCGTGGCAGCAGGGCTTGTGAGGCCTAGAAGGGAGTGTTTCTGTTGCCCATGTCTGGGGCAGTCAGGGAGCTGATCCCTGGCTGGCACAGAAAAGGCTTCCTCACACTAAGGGCAGATGGTTCCTCAGCGAAGAGCCTCACAACCCTGGTATCTCCGGGAAGTGGGACACCTGTACTATACAGGAGGTCAGAGAAGATCTTAACATCTGTAAATATACCCATCTAGTCCACTTATTAGCGTAGTTTAATTCCTATAAGACAGTGACTTCAAATTTGAAATAAAATATAGTTAGTCAATAGATTTTGAAAGATTTTACAAAGTCACTCCACTAGTAAATTATAGTTTATTTCAGTCTGTCTGGTGTTCTCGGGATTCAGCTACTAATCTGCGTAATTCCAGGCTGATTATCTAAGCTGATTGAAATTTGACAACATATATCTTTTGTAATTGGGGTTTCAATTCAATGACAAGAAAATGTTTCATTTTCAATGAATTTTTGAATGAATTTTTAATTTTTTTTCCTTATTGGAGAAGAAAGTGTGTGTTTGTGGAGGGGTGGGGGGACAAAAATTCAAACCAATTTTTTTTCTGAAGAAAACAAATATTCATTTTGAATTTAAAAAATTTTTTTTGTCAAAAAAAAAAAACTGTGAAAAGTTTGAATGAAATGAAAACTATGTTTTCCTACATTTTCTATGAATAAACAAACACACACATTTTGTCCAGCTCTAATCATAGTGTTATTGCTTCAAGTAGATGTTATATGCACTTGGCAACATTGTGATAACTCTGATGGCACTGACAGTATTTTTCTTTTCTATTATGCAAGAAATCAAATATTAATCTTTTTCTGTGCTATCAGCATGGATCTTTGATGTATCAGGCATTCCAAGTAAATATGGAAGATTTCTCCAGTGTCTTTCCCTCTCTACAATATATGATCATGGCCTTGCCGTGGTAGTAACAATTATGACAGGCTTACAGCTATTACTGTCTGTTCAGCTACAGAGCGGTTGCCCAGCTGTCTGTACAGTAGTTTTTTTTTTAACTGCTCAAAGGTCTGTTGAAAATTCCTCAGTCTAAGGCAGCTCAGGCTTGTAGAAAACACTTAGTTCACACTGGCTGTACTCCAGGGTGTAACACAGTTATTAGCATAGTAACTCTGCTGTTGGTATTCTTGCAGTCCTTCTCATACACATAGCTTGATATTTTTTCCTTGTAGGCAGCATGGTGGTTAGAGAAGGAAGTGGGTTTCAACTATCTGAGGGGTGTTGATATATAGCACCACCTCAGTTCACCGACTCTTAATTCATGCACCCACATTAGTTCTTATCCCTATTCTTTCTTATGGTGCATAGCACTCTATTATTACTGCTTGGCCCATCTCCTTCCTTTGTCCTTGTTAAAATTTGGCAGCAATGGGAGCAAACAGAAACTGCTGATTACATGCACAGCTGCTATGCTGTGGTTGCTATGCAGAAACCAAACTATTACATTTTTAATACAGTGCAGAGTATTGTACAAGCTTGTGCTGGGTACGCTGGCAGTTACTTGTGTCCCACAGTCTGCATTATGACTACTTCATATACATAACCAGAATTAAATTGTCAATAAGAGACACAAAGGTAAGATTGTTAAACTCCTTACTCATAATGGCAAACCAAAGCGACTCTCCATCAGGTCGAAAGAGTTCATAACCTATCCCTAAATTAGTGAATATCATCACTAGCAGATCAAGATCAAAATTCTAGGTAGGACCTAGGTATACTTGCCTTATTTTCTGATCTGTTCACTAATGAAGACCCTTTTGAAAGTGCTTCCAAGTGCTCCCTTGTGGCTCCCATGGTGATCAGTGAAATCCTGCATCTGCAGCTTTGGAGCACCCTATGAAGTGTATACTATGCACGCTGGAGCACCAGTCTGACTTGGCTCATTCATTTGGAAGTGCTAGTCTGTTAAATTAAGATCTGTGTGGGGGACACAGGAGTGGAATGACTGAAATACATTTTACATGAATTTTAAATTTCTAAATATGGTAGGACAGTGCCCCAGGTTCCTCAAAGAAAGAGCTGTAACTGCACGATAATATACTCTATTTAGAAACTTGCTGGCACTCCTGTTCTAAAGTGCCCTCACTTTGTATTTTTGCTTGCTTTTTGTACTATCAGCACAGTGTGGTATTTTATCTGAGAAATTGATGCCATAGGTGCTGCACCTTTAAATTTTTAAAGCACCGCTCCTGTGTGCAGCTTTGTTTTTCCTCATAGCTCAATGCAGATTGTCAGTGAAGACAAATACTGTGTATTCTTTCATAGGGACTTTACATTTCTTCTTTCTTGCTTCATTGTTCTTTTACCTGAAAAAGTCTGGGGACAACAGTATTGCTAACCCCAAACAATCAAAAGTCATGTCAGGCACCCAAAATCAGGAGATTGTTTTAAAAATGATGATTTTTTTTTTAAATAGTTTTGGGTTTCTTGTCATTCCTTCTGTTTTTTGAACCATTGTGATTCACATTTTCAAGATTTTCTCAGAAGGCATGAAGACAAGAAACTTACTTCTTTAAAAAAAAAATTCTCACGTTCTCATATAATTACATGTATCCAGGAGCTGGGACTTTAAGAAAAACACCAAGACACTAGATAAAATTGTGAGAGTTGTCAACACGACTAAAATATACAAAGAAAACCAGCACTTGGTTTTTGGTTGCCCAAAATCAAAATATTTTTGGTTTTCAGTTTTTGATGAAAATGCAGAAAGAAAAAAAGAAAGAAAGAAAGAAACCCCTCCATTTTTTCATTGAAATAAAAACATTTTGAATGAAAAATTTTGGCCAGCTCTAGCTTTTTATTTACTCTTTCATGAAGGGACAAGTTTTACCTTCCTCCCAAAAAAAACAGAGGATTAATCACTTCTGCACATGGATTTTCCCAATATACTGACCTCAAAACTATTTTCACTTATTTAGATACCTAAAGACCTGATCTTACAGTGTTGAGTACTCTGGCCTCAGTCCAGCAACCTATTTAACCACCAGCTCAGTTTTAAGCACACGAATAGCCTCATTGACTTTAATGAGACTATTCACAAACTTAAAGTTAAGCAATGTCTAATTGCTTTCCTACAGCAGAACCAGAGTTCTCAGCACCTTATAGGATCAGACTCTAAAATATAGCATTAGGAGCCTACGCTCCCATTTTAGAAAATCTTGGCTCTTTTTTTTTATAGCCTTAGGTTATTGCTTTGACACAGAGAAGTCCCAGAGGATCTAATTTTTTCTTCTCTCAACCTTCCCTCCTCTCATGGATTTCAGTAGATTGTTTCTCTCCTGGTTACACTTGTGGATCAATTCATACATCTTCTTATAATTGCAATAAAAACAGTTATTTTTTACAAATCATACTGGGTGAAAAATATTAGAATTGATTTTAGACAAAAGACACGGTGGTGAACTTACTTTTCAAGTCTTCCAAAGCTCTTTCTTCTGTGGATTGTAACTTGAACATGTCTCACAACTTGAAATCTATGACCTTTTAGTGACTTTTACAAACTACTTATTGCAGTCATGGTTTTTTCCTAACATCAGATAAAGTGCTGATAGGAGGGTTCTCACAGAGTATGTCAATAGTTTAATGTGCTATACACATAATTCCTGTGCTAATAAATCCTGTGATTGGAAATTTTGTAATTGCATATTATGGGATTAGTAAATACATGCCTCAGGTGCTCTCAACTTGGGAGCTATGTATTAATGCTCATCTTCAAATACACCTAGGCATGTCAAATGCTACTATGCTGGGGACTTTTTAATGTTAACTGTATTTGAAACTATTCCATATACTGAATAGGGCCTGTTTCCCCTCCCATTTACACCAGTGTAAATCAGGAATAGCCCCTCTGAAGTCAATGGACCTGGTTCCTTAAATCTGGTATAAGGGGTTGGGGCAAAATCCTTGCTCCATTGAAGTCAGTGTGAGTTCTGCCATTGATTTCAATGGAGCCAGTCTTTTCATTGATTGCAATGAGTTTTGGATCAAGACCTAAGTGAGAGAGAAATCAGGCCCACACTTTACTATTTTCCCTCTTAGATACTGTTTATAGTGGAAGGATAGAAAAGAATAGTCATAGGAAATAAAGACTCTTCCACTGGTTGTAACATTTTTTTATTCCATGGAGTTTTGAAGCATAATCTTTATATCCATGGCCAACCATGAAGTGGGGAAGACCAAAACCCAATTCCATACCGGAACAATCTGGGAGGTTGCTCTTTAAAAAGATGAGGTTGTTACAGATATGGCAATTTCCTGCTTTATACTTGAAAGACCTCATGGTATTAAGTGTAGGTATTATTGTATGTAACTTCTTTATGAGGGAAGGTGCGACAAATATTACAGCGCCATGCAGTATCTTTAGGGTCCATTGTTTGAATGGTCTGTGTAAGATTGTTTTCTACTCTAGGGGGAAGGGCTACCACAGTTCCTACAAGACCTAAAAACAGTCGGAGGTGATTAAATTAAATCAGTCAGGTTGTAATCCCACCTGGAGAGGCACACATGTACTACTTCAAACTAGATTCTCCAGAGACCAACAGACAAAGATAGCACCTTAGGCTATTTTCCCAAAGTTTACACGGACTCAGGATCTTCTTTCTGGTTCAGCAAACTGACAGGACTTTCTGTCCATGGGTGCCCCAATCCTTCCTGGGATGGATTGGAAGGACTTTGGTCTACTGAGGCCCCATAAGACTGAGGGGTAACCTCTGGTAAACCTTTAGCATGCATATAGGAACTTTTATTGTTTTTATGTGTTTTCTCGGTAATGCTTTCATCTTAAGAATAAAAGTGCTTGCTTATAAAGACCTGTGTGGTAACTCATAATTCCTGGCAATTATGGTGTTCATAGCCTTTGAAGTTTCATAGATTCTAGGACTGGAAGGGACCTCGAGAGGTCATCAAGTCCAGTCCCCTGCCCACATGGCAGGACCAAATACTGTCTAGACCATCCCGGTTAGACATTTATCTAACCTACTCTTAAATATCTCCAGAGATGGAGATTCCACAACCTCCCTAGGTAGTTTATTCCAGTGTTTAACCACCCTGACAGTTAGGAACTTTTTCCTAATGTCCAATCTAAATCTCCCTTGCTGCAGTTTAAGCCCATTGCTTCTTGTTCTATCCTTAGAGGCTAAGGTGAACACGTTTTCTCCCTCCTCCTTATGACACCCTTTTATATACCTGAAAACTGATATCATGTCCCCTCTCACTCTTCTCTTTTCCAAACTAAACAAACCTAATTCTTTCAGCCTTCCTCCATAGGTCATGTTCTTAATCATTCTTGTTGCTCTTCTCTGGACCCTCTCCAATTTCTCCACAGCTTTCTTGAAATGCGGTGCCCAGAACTGGACACAATACTCCAGCTAAGGCCTAACCAGCGCAGAGTAGAGTGGAAGAATGACTTCTCATGTCTTGCTCACAACACACCTGTTAATGCATCCCAGAATCGTGTTTGCCTTTTTTGCAACAGCATCACACTGTTGACTCATACTTAGCTTGTGGTCCACTATAACCCCTAGATGCCTTTCTGCCGTACTCCTTCCTAGACAGTCTCTTCCCATTCTGTATGTGTGAAACTGATTGTTCCTTCCTAAGTGGAGCACTTTGCATTTGTCTTTGTTAAACTTCATCCTGTTTACCTCTGTCCATTTCTCCAATTAGTCCAGATCATTTTGAATTATGACCCTATCCTCCAAAGCAGTTGCAATCCCTCCCAGTTTGGTATCATCTGCAAACTTAATAAGCGTACTTTCTATGCCAATATCTAAGTCGTTGATGAAGATATTGAACAGAGCCGATCCCAAAACAGACCCCTGCGGAACCCTACTCGTTATACCTTTCCAGCAGGATTGGGAACCATTAATAACTACTCTCTGAGTATGGTTATCCAGCCAGTTATGCACCCACCTTATAGTAGCCCCATCTAAGTTATATTTGCCTAGTTTATCCATAGGAATATCATGTGAGACCATATCAAATGCCTTACTAAAGTCTAGGTATACCACATCCACTGCTTCTCCCTTATCCACAAGACTCATTATCCTATCAAAGAAAGCTATCAGATTGGTTTGACATGATTTGTTCTTTACAAATCCATGCTAGCTATTCCCTAGCACCTTACCACTTTCCAAGTGTTTGCAGATGATTTCCTTAATTACTTACTCCATTATCTTCCCTGGCACAGAAATTAAACTAACTGGTCTGTAGTTTCCTGGGTCATTTTTATTCCCTTTTTATAGATAGGCACTATATTTGCCCTTTTCCAGTAAGAGCAAGCAAAGCACAGAGGCAGGCCTGTTTAGACAATCTGGCATGCTGGATTTATAACACTATAGGTGGGGAATGGTGCAGCCTGGAAAAAACCCTAGTCAGGAGGGAAAGAGACGTGGGTTCCTGCCCAAGAGAGGTGATGACTGAGGAGCCAGGAGCCTAGAGTGGGTGCCCTTGGTAGCGCACAGAGGGGGAATATGGGTGCAGTTGCCCTGAACGGGGATGAGGTGATCTGTTCATAATCATCCCTATATACCCTGTATGACATCTCAAAGTATAGATCATACTTAACAGGAGAGAGCTGGGGAGTAGTGAGAGAAAATCTGATTTGCAAATAAACACACCAAGCTTAGTTTTGTGGGGGCATATTATTATTTACAATTATTCAGACAACTCCAGAAAAGGTCTGAGAATCAGGGCCATGTGACATAAGTGATAAACCCAGCACAGCGCCAATAACAAATAGTGAATAGTCAGAGTGAACACTGTGTGGACAACTCAGAGTGTTTAACTTATTCATACAAATTATTCAGTGAATTTTTACCCATAACAAATATTTTCAGAGGAAATCAAGCTCAGTTCATGAATGATTTGATAACAAAAGAAAGAACTATATTCATAACTCACATTATTTTTGATATACAGTTTGACCAGTTCTGCTTGCCAGTGGGTCAGATTTTCTGCTGTCTGACACAAGTAGATTGTGCAGCACATATTAATGACAAAAGAACATTTTAAAATATATCAGTAATTTAAGTGGTAATCATGAAATAAAATGTGAATTTTAAAGTGGATATATTGTAAACAATAGTTTACATAAAAAGTTGAACTAATTTTGGCTTCTAGACCATTTTTTTAAATGCAAGCATATCCATGGAGGACATGTGTTAGATAAGATATAGAATCTATACTAGATAAGATTATTTTTCAAGGATGTTTTTGAGTTCCCACAGGAAATAATGGAAATTCCAGAAAGGCCTAAAAAAAGAGCTAAAACAATAGGATTTTGATGGATAGGTGCCTAATATTTTGTGTTCATTGGGCATACATTCCTTACACAACACTGAAATGAGGTAGTTACCTACACTGTCTCTAATTGTAAAAAACACCCACAGCCAAATTCTGCCTTCACTCATACTTATACCACCCTCCTGAATGCCCAGGCATTGTTTTGGGATGAATTTGTATGTAATTTTTATCTATAAACACATTTATAGTAATCTACCTGGCAGTGTTTGAAAAAACAGAAAAAAGACATTAGCAATTTCAATGACTAAGGATACATTTCATAGGTGGTTGTACGAAGGAAGGGCAAAAACAATAAACTGATCTAAATAATATCACTGAAACCTAAGTCAAGTATTTAGTCTATTATATTGTTCAACGTGATGTATTAACCAAAATAAGAGTTCCAGTGGCTAATAGTTAATGCCTGATCTAATATCCATGGACTTCGATAAACTTTGTAGCAGGCTCTCAAAGCACAAAGCAAACTGTAAGCCACATTAAACAGCATGACCCTACCTGTAGCATTGTTTCCATTTTATGAACTGAAAAAAATTATACATACTGCAAGAGATTTTTTCCTTCTGAGAAAAAAAATATTATTTGCAGGCAGTTTACAGGGTTCTAAGTACCTCTTAATACCTTTGAATTATTAATCTTTTAAAATCCAAGATGCTTGTCATTAAATATTAAAGAATAAGATACAGCATTGTAAACTACAACCAAATGGTGAAGATACATTAGTAGCTGGGATACCATCTGGACAATGCTATTAAATATCCATCTGCTTTCAGCATCTTCCACATGTGATTGACAATAGGTTTTTCTTCTATAGAAAGAACTTTTTGATTTCTCGAGACATACCTCTGTATTGCACCATTACCTTTTCTATGCCTACATAAGGGCAAATCTGCATTTATTGAAACACTGAGTATAATATATTGTCAAGGAAACTGGGTCCTGAGTGATCTGGCTTAGGGGTCAAAGCAGGAATCAGGCTCAGAGGGTGGAGCGAGGGTCAGCACCAGAGTGAGAGTCTGAATGCCAGAGCCAAGGGTCAAGACAGAGTCAAACCCAGGAATCAGAGTTGAAGGTCAGAACCAGATTACCTGGAGTCAGGTAGGGCAGGAGCAGGGCTGGTTCTGAGGTGGAAGCATGGCTGGGACAGGACCGGAACAAGGCTGAGTCTATGCTGTAGCGAGTCTGGGTAAAGGCAGTGTCTAGGCTGAAGCAGGGCAGAAGCAAGGTAAGCACAAGGAGACAGAATCTACAAGTGTGAGTATTGAGCAGCCTGTGAGCTGAGGTGCTGGAACAATTTGTATAGTGGAGGTGCTGAGAGCCATTGAACCAAACTGTAAACCCTGTATATGATGGAAACCACTTCAAACTAGGGGTGTGGCAGCACCCCCCACAACACCTGAGTTCCAGCACCTATGATGTGAGCTATTGTTGCTGCTGGGCTTAAGATCTGTGCCTCAGTATTGATAATGCCCAGATATTGGTGGTCCAGTTTGGCCGAGAGGTGAGTTGATTTAAGATTTTGTGTGGTCAGCCAGATATTATCTCCTACACAGCAAGGTCAGGGATGGTTTGGCAGTCCTGATCAGCATGATGTTTATATGCTTCCTTAGCTGCTTGTAATTGCACCTTGAATTCCTGGTGTACTTGGTGGACTTGGGTAGCTAGATCTGCAATAGCAGGAACTGGGGAGTTCATGGGGATGCCATGTGAAAGCAAGGATGAAAACTGTAGTTGGCAAAACAACAACAACAACAAAAAACATGGGGGGAGGCTTTGCAAAGTTGAGGCGTGAGGAGCATTATTGTTAGCTAACTCAGCACATGGAAGCAGAGACAACCAGTTATCCTGATAGTTAAAGAAGCATCACAGGTATTGCTTGAGAATCTGGTTGACCCACTCCATTTGTCCTTTAGTGTATGGATGGTAGGCAGATGGAAGGACAGCCTCAATCTCTGGAAGCTTTAGAAATTCCCGCAAAAACTAGGAAACAAACAGCACCATGGTCTGACATGCCAGTTGGCAATCCATGGAGATGATGAAAGTTGTTCTCCAGGACGACACAAACCATTTCCCGGGTGAAGCAAGGGATGAAATGTGCCATCTTGGTTAGGAGATGGACGATGACTAAGATTGTTGTATGCCACTGGTAACATGGCAGCTTCACAATGAAGTAGACAGATTTGGTAGCCCGTAGCAGAGGTGGAATGGGCATGGGCTGGAGAAGGGCCCAGGGTTTCAAGCAGGGATACATAGGCCCCACCCAGCACAATGGTTACAGGATCTTTTATAGCTCTTGACTGAGGTGTAGAAACCCGGCCACAAGAAACTCCTTACAATTAAGTTCCAGGTCCTGAAGTGGCCAAAGGGATATGCCATAACATAATTAAGAACCTGCAGTGTCATTTGCTGTTCCAGGATATAGATACAGCCCTCATGGTAGAGAGGGGTTTGGGGTTCAGGAGGGAGCTCCGGGTTTGGGGTGAGGCTCAGGGTAGGGACAAGGGGTTGGGTGCAGAAAGGGGTCAGGGCTCTGGGCTGGAGGTGCAGACTATGGGGTGGGGCCAGGGTTTGGTGGGGGCTCCGGGTTTGGTGAGAGCTCAGGGACTGGGGCACAGGCTTACCTTGGGTGGCTCCCGGTCAGCGGCGCAGCGGGGGTGTTAAGGCAGGCTTCCTGCCTGTCCTGGCACTGTGGAGCATGCTGCGCCCTGGAAGTGGCCAGCAGCAGGTCCGGCTCCTAGGCAGAGGTGTGCAAGCAGCTTTGTGCGGCTCTCACCCACAGGCACAACCCCCTCCCAGCTCCCATTGGCTGGTTCCTGGGGCAGGAGCAGCGCACGGAATCCCGTGGCCCCCCATGCCTAGGAGCCGGACCTGCTACTGGCCACTTCCGGGGCGCAGCGCGGTGTCAGAACAGGTAGGAACTAGTCTGCCTTAGCCGGGCAGCACTGCCGATGGAACTTTTAAAGGCCTGGTCGGCGGTGCTAACCAGAGCCACTGCGACCTTGTGCCTTACATTCCATGACCCAGCACTGGGTCGTGACCCGCAGTTTGAAAACCACTGGACTAGAACCTATCTCTGTCTATTTATGTTCTTATACTACAGCTATGAGTATACCTTATTGCAAATTATGGGTGTACTTACACTCCCTGCAAACACATATAGCTTGTCAAATTATTCACTCTGAAATATATTCTTTACATATTCAGAGCCTGCCAGGGACCTGACAATGGGATCTTTAGGCCATTTCAGTTTTAGGCCCTGATCCTGCAGAGACTTATGTATATACGTACCTGTGGCACAAAACCCACAATCCAGTAAGTATGAAAAACACTGGCTACAGTCAGTAGGCTAGCTCCTATTCTCCACCCACATTTTGCCTGCTTTGCCCTACTCTGACATTTTACTGGCTGACTGGATATTCTCCTGGTGCAAGGAGATGGCATAGAGCTGGCATAGGCCAAAAGATGAAGCTGATTTTCCATACTGGTAGTTGAGAAGAGGATTGGCAGAAGAACCCTCAAATGTGTTATATGGTAATTGCTCAGACTCAGCAAACCAACTTTGAATAATCTCTGAAACAATAACAATTTCCAACAAATCTTTGGTACTATCTTTTATGTTAGAATTGTTATGAAAACGTTACTAGGCAATGCTCAAAGTATGAACATTTAGTAATAATAAGTTCTGCTCAAACCATGCAAAGTTCTTCTGCACAAAAATTGCCCCTGTAGTGCCAGATGTGCAAACTGTCATTCATGTGAAGTAAATGGCTAAGCTTGATTTTTATTAACTGTTAGTTGTTTGATTCCTGAAGTGAAAGCTTAAAAAATGGATGAATATTTTAGTAGAGTGTTAAACAGCTTATCTTATGGATGTAATTTTTATTTAACATTAATATATACATCAGCTGTATATTGCAAAGAGCCTGTTTCAGTCCCTCATTAATAGAATGTGAAATGAACTTTGACATTAGTGTTTGTATCCATGCACCTTCCCATTTTTATTATATATTTCCTCCTATACTTGCAATTCAGTTGCTACAAAATGATAACATGCTCTTCTAGAATCCCTTTTGCATGATAATGTGTCTTCCTAGCTCATTTATTCATGTTATACACCATAATGCAATCTTCCTAGCAATGAATCATTCTAATTACATGCAGGTGCATATTTCTTTCATGTTAAGTAGTTTTAACAGCTCAGTATTTCAGATCACAACTGTTTCAGTCGCTCTTTCTAGTTAACTGAAAGCTTTTCTATGATGCATAAAATGCTGTCTTTGGGATAATGGTTTATATATGAGTTTTTATTTCATTTCAGCGCAGCCCCAAAACATCCTGACTCTTATTTCCAAAGTCCAGACACAACATGAGATAGTCTCACTCTCTCTCAGGGTGAAACTGCAGATTTCCTTCCTGGTTTAATTTCGGAAGTTAAACTCAGCAAGCCTGGCTTCATGAACACTGCTGAACCCAAATAACCAATTGTTTTAATTCAAACAATATGTGACATAGTTAGTCATATAAATATATTTCTCATGATCACAAAAGACTTGTTAAACAAAATATCATCCTCCAAGAACTAGTATATTTACAATATGGCATTCAAGAAATATTCACTACAGCATAATTTTTCAGGTGAGAAAAATCTTAAGAAATATCTTTATTTCTTGGCTTGATATGACAAAGGTTCTGGGGACGCCTCCATAATTCATATTTCTTGTCAAAAGAAAAATTGCCTCTCTCCTAGTCCATTCAAAATGCATTTGCTAAGATCATCTTCCTTGCCCATCAGTCTGCAATATTTAGAACTCAAACTCAGTGCACCATGTAGAGACTAAATCAGTAGAGCTCTATGCGGATACAAATTTATATTTGTGGATGCAGATATAAATCGGTATCCACGGAGCTGCAGCGTTCTACCAGGAACCTCCGCAGTGAAAGGAGCAACATGTATGGTCGCTTGCTAGCAGTTACTCCGGCATGTTTGTACTTTTCGCAGCCCTGGCCCTAGCCCCGCCCATTGGGGCAGGCACCAGGCTCACCAGCAGCTGTCCCTGGTCACACTCGTGTGTGCAAATGGCTTGCACGTTCCCAGATAGGAGACGCAGACTGCTGCGTGGAAGGGAGCAGCAGTCCCACATGGATCCGTGGATATAAATTTGTATCTGCGCCGGGCTCTAAAAATCAGAAAGGCTAAGGCACCAAATGAGTTACATCAAGCAAGAGACAGAAGGCAATTAGACGTTCTTTAAATTCATTAGGAGCACCAGAAGGATGAAGGGAAGTGTAGGTCCTCTACTTAGTGGGCAAGGAGAGCTAATAACTGATGACATCAAGAAGGCTGAAAGAACAGGAGTACTTGTGGCACCTTAGAGACTAACAAATTTATTAGAGCATAAGCTTTCGTGGACTGCAGCCCACTTCTTCGGATGCATATAGAGTGGAATAAATATTGAGGAGATATATATACACACATACAGAGAGCATAAACTGGTGGGAGTTGTCTTACCAACTCTGAGAGGCCAATTAAGTAAGAGGAAAAAAGAAGGCTGAGGTGTTTAAAGCCTATTTTGCTTCAGTCTTCACTGAAAAGGTTAGTGGTGACCAGATTTGCAACACAAATAATATTAATAGCACAGGGGGAAGCCAAAATAGGGAAAGAACGGGTTAAGGAATATTTAGATAAGTTAGATGTATTCAAGTTGGCAGGGCCTGCTGAAATTCATTCTAGGGTACTTAAGGAACTAGCTGAAGCAAGCTCTGAACCATTGGCAATTATCTTCGAGAATACATGGAGGATGGTTGAGGTCCCAGAGGACTGGAGAAAGGCAAACATAGTACCTATCTTTAAAAAGGTGAATAAATAGGATCCAGGGAATTTAGACAAGTCAGACTAATTTTGATACCTGGAAAGATACTGGAACAAATTATTAAACAATCAATTTGTAAGCATGTACAATCAATTTGTAAGCCAGCACCAATTTGTTAAGAACAAATCATTTCAAACCAACCTAATTTGCTTCTTTGTCAGGGTTACCGGCCTAGTGGATGGGAGAAAGCAGTAGATATTATATATCTTTAGTATTTTTGATGTAGACCCATATGACACTCTCATAATAAAATTAGGGAAATGTAATTTTGATGAAATTACTATAAGATGGGTGCACAACTCGTTGAAAGACAGTACTTAAAGAGTAGTAATCAATGGTTCACTGTCAAACTGGGAGAGTGTATCTAGTGGGTCCCACAGGGACCAGTCCTAGGTCCGGTACCATTCAATATTTTCATTAATGACTTGGATAATGGTGTGGAGAGTATGCTTATAACATTTCTGGATGACAGGATCAAACTGGCAGGGGTTGCAAGATCTTTGGAGGACAGGATTAAAATTCAAGATGACATTGACAAATTAAAAATTGGTCTGAAATTAACAAGATGAAATTCAATAAATACAAGTGCAAAGTACTTCACTTCAGAAGGAAAAATCAAGTGTGCAACTGAAAAATGGGGAATAAGTAGTTAGGTGATAGTACTGCTGAAAAGGATCCGGGGATTATAGTGGATTAGAAATTTGCTATGAGTCAACAATGTGAGGTAGTTGTGAAAAAGGCTAATATCATTCTGCGGTGTATTAACAGGAGTGTGGTACGTAAAACCTGGGAGGTAATTGTACCATTCTACTTGGCACTGATGAGGCCTCAGCTGGAGTAATGTGTCCAATTCTGGGAGCCACACTTTAGGAAAGATGTGGATAAACTGGAGAGAGTCCAAAGGACAGCAATAAAAATGATCAAAGGTTTAGAAAACCTGACCTATGAGGAAAGGTTAAATAAACTGGGCATGTTTATTCTTGAGAAAAGAAGACTGAGGGGGGACCCAATGAAAGTGATCAATTGTTCTTCATGTCTGCTGAAGGTAGGACAAGAGGTAATGGGCTTAATCTGCAGTAAGGGAGATTCACAGGAGCACCTCCTCATGGCCAGATGTGGTGTAGCACACTGGGCCCCCTGCTGATGGTAGCTCCATTGCAGCAGTGGTCTCTCTTCAAGTAGGTTGGCCCTCTAGACGTCATGCTTTAGAGAGTCCAGACAGGCTATAGTCCAATGATCTTACAGCAGGTCTTCTATCTGTCTCTGGGTTCCATAGTCCTTACACCCCTTACCTCAGGGGATTTCACCACACCTTCCTTGGTGGCTAGTAGGGGAACCTCTACTCTGGGTTCCAGCTCAAAGACCCTGTAGCTGGTAGCCAAGGTCTACTCCCTCAGGCTCCTTGCTTCCTCCTTGGACCACTTCCTACCTCTTCTATCCCTCAGGGAGTAATTGTAGACTCCCTGCTGCCTCTTGCTGATACAAGCTTCCTGGCTTTAGAATTATTACCCAGCCCCTCACCAGTTGGGTTTCATTATCAATTAAGAGCTTTCTCTCTTGCAGGTGCTGCCAGGTATGTTAATTGACCTCTCAGGTGTACATTTACCCCTTCAGGACCTCCAGACAGGGAGATTTTGATTAGATATTGGGAAAAACTTTCTAACTATGAGGGATTAGGAATAGGCTTCCAAGGGAGTTTGTGGAATCCCCATTACTGGAGAATTTTAAGAACAGGCTGGACAAATACCTGTCAGGGATGGTCTAGGTTTACTTGGTGCTGCCTCTGCAGAGTGGGCTGGACTCGAGGAGTTCTTGAGGTCACTTTCAGCCCTACATTTCTATTATTCTATGATGGAAAGTGTGTGAATTTTGGTAACGATGATTCGAGATTTGGTTTATGTGTTATGCAATGTTGGGAAAAACAAAGCAGACCCCTGCTGAGCTGTTTTTATTCCATTAGTGATTGTTTGTATTTTAAACCACTTTTTCAAACGTATTTGGATATATTGTATGTGTACAATATGCACGTGTGTATATGCATATATATACACACAAATTATACACACACACATATATATATAAAAACAGATTACACACACACACACACACACATATATATATGAAACAAAGACTTTTAATTTGGCACTCTTTCCTCTTTTGGTCTTTGTTAGAAATGGCAATCTTTCATGATATAACAGTTGTAATTCAGTCAACACTTCATTAACAAGAGAAAACATGAGTAAGTAAATAGGCATCCATAATAGGTAACAGTGAATTTCCTGGTTTTATTTGTTACAAAGGTGATTCACATTATTTTGTCCAATGTATACTTAAATACCAGCTTTCTACTAAAAGATTAAATTAAAGAATAATCAAAATAGAAACTTGAACTGCTTATATTAAAGCAAGATATGATGTAAAATGGAACACTTCTATTATTCTTGGCTCAGTAATATGTGATAATGATAATCTCCACCAGTATGGCCAGTGCCTGTCTTTTGTGACAAAACAGAGCAGGTCCCTGCTTAGCTGTTTTTGTTCCATTAGTGATATGATGACTTAACCACTTTGAGTCAGAATAAAGACTCTTTCTGTCTCAGAGATGGTCCCTTCCACATAGGGACTTTTGAAAGCAAAAGTATTATACCCCAAGGCACAGTAATATGTGAACACGAGGGTCATTACTATTCCCAAGTGGGAGAGATTTTCCTCAAATTGATGGCTGGCTCTCTACTTATAAATCTGTCTTGTTGGATAGATGGGTGAAATTGCTAAAATTTTGCTAACGATATCTGCAGGTCCAACAAAATGTAGCAGATTTTGAGGCTCATATACCACAATCAGGAGGAAAAGAGACTTAGACAGATCCAACACAGTATGTTACATTGTAGATTCTGCCACCTACAGATAATGATGAGAAGACTTTTAAATGCAGTCCCTAACAATGAAATTATAGCTGACCAGACAAAATGATATATGCTATTAGGAGGAACAATGTTTTAAAATATGTTACCTAGTTACGGTCCTGATTCTACAATGTAATTTAAGCATGTGCCTAATTTTAAGCATGTGAGTAGTCCCATTGAAGTAAAGGCTGCATAATGAAGGAAAAGGGGTGGGGGTGAACACTTCCTTTTGAAAAATGGTGATATTCTCTTGCTATCAGCTTTGGGGAGGAAAAAAAGAGAGTCTGGTTCTGGGGGCATGACAGGGGGTTGGAGGTGTCAGATAGGTTACCTTTTGAGTTCTGGGATGGTGGAAAGAATTAAAAGATGTAGCGTCGGGTGGATGAGATGAGAAATCTACGCTTTCTAAGTCATGGAGTCACCATCTAGGAACCCATGTGAAGAAAGCCAGGGACAGATCTTGGTATTGTATCCCAAATCCCTGTAAAGAGTGAGAAAGAAGAGTATTAGGCTTTGTTTTTAACCTACTAAAAGATAGTCAAAACAGAAGAAAGATGGTTGGGGCTAATTTCTTTGGAAGATCTCAAGGTCCTGGTTACATGGCAATGGTATCTGAGTGCTAACATTATCCCAGTCTTGCAGGCATTTTTATACAAAGGAACTACAAATATATATCTCCCGAGTCATAATAATCACTAGCCAAAATTATATCTACTCAAAACTTTGAAACTCTTAATTATTTATGCTTTAAATTATTAATTATTATATTATTATTATTACTATTAATATTTTCTAGCACCCAAAAATATGTGACACACTTTGCAGAAGAAAGTAGAAAGATATAATTCTTTCCCTGAGGCAATTAACAGTCTAAATTGTATATTACAATCTACATGAAAATACAATTCAAGTTAATGGAGAAACTGTCAGCTGCATTAGTATATAAAAAGTAATTTATGACACATACTTGAGAAGGTCTGATATCCTACACACACGCACACACGCACACACACCATGACATCATGAATGACTAGAAGTAACTGAGAAACACAAGATGCAAGACAGACTATTTGTTACATCTTAAAATTCACCTCTCTTGGGGAACTTGGAAAAAATTTAAATTGTATGAAAAATATGTGATGAGCAATGGACCCATAAATTAGCAAGCATTTCTGGTTTTGTAAATAAACAAACCCTTACTGTTAAAAAGAGTAATTATTTAGCCATTGATCAAATACTAACCACATTACCAATGTGCAATTGCTAGATAGTTAAAGGACTGGTTAGTTTGCATTGTGCTTTCTAAAGATCCCTGTCATCAGCACATACTACATTATGATACTGTCATTGGGAGGAATGCGCACTGCAACTTTAAGGCAGAAATGAAACTTTATTGAGATTACCTAATTGTGAATATTGTTGATTCGAAAGCTTCTTTTATGACAGTATATATTATTGATCATGACTCATCTCCTCACAAACAGACACAGAATTAATCAGAAGGCAGAACAGTTTAGATGTGAAGCATTCAAGGGTGCAAAGTTGAGTTATACAATTTAATGTCTATAAAAAAATCTCCAACTCTGTAGAATATTTAGACAAGGTTTCTGTCTGTTCTTTCTTATAAAGTTGATTCAGTTCAGAGGAACACGACATTTTGCTTTCACATCTTAGCATAATTCTTTGCCCTACAGTTCAAGATAAATTGTTCCCAGACTCACAAGAAGTGATGAATTACAAGGTAGTGCTGCCAATTTTCCAATACACACGAGATGGGAGATGTAAACTATCACTTCCTCATAACAACAGCTTGAACTAAGCAGGGCTCAACCAGACTGAAACAAAATCTGCACAGTAGAACAGAACTCAGTTCTTTCTGTGTTTTACAGTTCAGATTCTCTTTTGGGTCCTGTACTCGAGTCTGCAAGTACAACACTTAATTATATTCTATTTTATATATTACACACACACATATAAAAATGCCAAGAATCCATAATGCACATGCACACATACAAAAAGCAGGTATCGCTAATACTCCATAAAAATATAATTACACAAGTGTAACATAGTTTTGAGCCACTACATAGGGTTTTCTTCAGTCCTCAAATAGAGTTTCTCCTACAGTCAGCTTTCTCTACCCTGGATTTGAGCTTTGGCAGCCTTCTGGCTTGTATCTCTCCCACCAACAACCTTCCGTTGGCCCTGAGTTTGTGTTAAATTGGAATTTCCAGAAGCCTTGGCAACTTTCCCCTTTTCCTCAGAGACTTACCTCTGCATTTGATTTCAGACTTTACTAGAATAAAGCAGTTCATTAGCTGTAAAGATATTCTGGGGCCAGGGCCTGGTTCTCTTTCCTTTCTCCCAGTCACTCTACTGCAGCTATGATGTACAAAAGTCATAGCAAATGGCTTCTACTTCTTTACATTGTGGAGTCAGGGATCATCAGTACAGACTTCACCTCCATTGCAGCACTCTCCAAGACCTGAAAAATTTACTAGCCCAAGGAACAGTTTGACCAGTTGAACAGCCAGGAAAAAGATATTCACAAATAGATGGATAAGACATAATAAGACAAAATATGTCATAATGCCACTGTATAAATCCAAGGTACACCCACACCTGGAATACTGAGTGCAGTTCTGGTCAGCCTATCTCAAAAAAGATATTAGAAATGGAAAAGGTACAGAAAAGGTCAACAAAAATGATTAAGTTTATGGAACAGCTTCAGTATGAGGAGAGATTAAAAAGACTGGGATATTTCAGCTTGGAAAAGAGACGACTAAGAGTGGATATGACAGAGGTCTATAAAATCATGACTGGTGTGGAAAAAGTGAATTAAGGAAGTATTATTTATTTACTCCTTCACATAACACAAGAACCAGGAGTAATCCAATGAAATTAATAGGTAGCAGATTTTAAACAAACAAAAGGAAGTACTTCAGACAATTCCCAATTAACCTGTGGCACTGATTGCCAGGGGATGTTGTGAAGGCCAACAATAAAATTGGGTTCAAAAAAGTTCATGGAGGATAGGCCCATAAATGACTATTAGTCAGGATAGGCAGGGAGGCAAAACCATTTTCTGAAGTGTCCCTAGCATCTGTTTGCCAGAAGCTGGGAATGGGCAACAGGGGATGGATCACTTGATGATTACCGTTGCTGTTCATTCCCTCTGAAGCACCTGACATTGGTCACTGTCAGAAGACAGGATACTGGGCCAGAAGGACCATTGGTCTGACCCAGTATGGCCATTCTTATGTTCTTAATACTCATATTTGCACATGGATGTCTAAGGAGGATCCATTTAATCAATACTTCTCTTCCTTCCCTCATCTAATAGGCTGTTCTTCAATAGCAATTTTCCCTGCTAACTTGACAACAACAAGTTAACATGTGTTAAAGAGTATTATCTTGTTTCTACATGCTACAGCAATGCTATGGTTGATACAGCGTCAACCATGACCTCTTATTTCAACCTAGACAAAACCAAAGGGAGCGCTAAGGAGAAAGGATTGGGCAGTGCATTGGGCACAAGGGCAGGTGTAAAAGAAAATGAAAGCTGAGAGCGGTAAAGATGTAAGCCAAGATTTGAAGATGCAGACAAAAAAACTGCACTTTGTACAGAAGAGAACAGAAGCTAGTGAAGGGATTCAAGGAGTGGGACATACCATTATCAAAGTAGCAAGAAACAAAGATTTTTGGCTCCAGTGTCTTGGTTAGATTAAAGAGAAGAAATGATTGAAGAACTGAAAGGAAGAGATTGCAGCAGTCAAGAGGCAAAGTGATTAAGGTACAGACTGATTGTTTAGCACTCAGAACAGAGAGGAAAACAGATTTTAGGTGAGAAAGTGACAGGACTTTGTGAAAACCTATATCAGGGAGGTGCGGAGAGAAGAGTTGCAAATCATGCCGAAGTTGGAAGGCAATGGAGTTGTACTAGTCAGAGAGAAGACAGGAAAGGATAGGATTAAGAGGAAAGATACCTTTATTTAAATGAACCTTTCCATTTTAAGGAAGCTATTGTTAATACATCCATCAAAAATCTGGCTTTATAATTCATATAACAGTACAAGCTCACATTTAAGCAATGAACCCTCCTGTATGTAACAAGGACTGAAGATGCACTAAATCCCACAGCAAGAAAATTAGTACGCTATTAATGGACAGTGTACCAAGACAAAAGTATGCAGTATGAGCCTACAAGACAAATACGTTCCTGGTGTTCCTCCATTGGCTTCAGTGGAATCATACCAGAGAAAAATTTGACAATGATTAATATTTTACTCTATTCAAAAGTGAACTCACAATTGTGCAGCAGACTGGCAGACTAAATACCCAGAAAACCCTCTGAAGCATTCTGCTTGCCTTGTTTATGCAAATGACTGAGTGTATATATATTGTGTAGGCGATGAACATTAGTTCTTAGATATAGTGAAGCCTGTCTATCTGCTTATTTGATAAGAACTATAATAAACCTGTTGAAATTCACTTGCTCTGCAGTTCCTTTATGTTGTTACTGAAACAGCTACAATTCATCGTGACCATGGGATAAATCTATCAAATGGATTAACAGCCACATCCACAGGAGCCTCATGCATGTAAAGTAAGAGCAAAAAGCAGCTTAAAAATTGCATGTCTGATGCATCATGATTGGGAGACAGGGAGGGACAGTAATGGGAAATCCATACTTCCATTCACACCACAGAGGAGATCTCTCCTTAGCTCATTGTGTGGAAAGACATATCAGGGACAAGGCCAGTGGGCCTTTGTGCAAAACCCACACAGGAAGCAAGAAGCGGGCTATGTCTGCCTTTCCTTCTCCCCAGCTCCAGCAGTAACTGTCTGCAGCCCAGATGTTTGGGTGATCTGCATCCTGCTTTTGATTTGTGGGGGAGACTATTTCCCCTTCAAGCAAAATCATTTTATTTGAGCCTTGCTTGCAGGCTCCGAATTGGGTTCCAAATACAGCTAGGCATTCATTAGAACAATGTATGATGAAATCAGAACACAAAAATGTATAAATACCCAGCAAAGAAACAAACCTAGTGAAAGAAGAACTTTGCCTTGTCACATAACTGTGCACACAAGAGATCGGAGCTAGAACTGAAGAACTCTCTCTAGTACATCCATCAGATTCTCACACTTAATTCTATTTTAAGTGTTTTGTTCACTCTTAGAGGCAGAGCTTTACTGTAGTGCAGAGAGAACAGAAAATATTGTTTCTTTTTAAAAGAATTGGGACCTCTAAATAGTGCAATAAAATAATGTTTGCTCAGATTCATAGAATTTCTGTCAAAATAAAACATCACAAACTTGGTTCTTCAATTTGAGCAGGTTGATAAGGTTGGGATCAGCCAATTTCACTGCCTGGGTGATGATGGACTATCTTCCACAGGCACTGCAAGAGGATGTTCACTAATCATAGCAGCAGCAAAATTGAAACTAGAGAGGCAGCAGGAAGGAATGTGCACAGAAAGAAAGAGGAGGGGTTACCACTCAACATAATTAATATGATGCTTTCCCTGCTCAAAAGAGCCTTCTAAACATCAACGGGGGAAAAGAAAAAAATCCTTATTATTTTTCCCAAAGAATATTTTTTACTTTAGGAAATACTAATAAAGAGACCCTCTATCAGAAAACTTATTTTTTTAAATTATCAAATTAAAAAAAGTTCAAGATGATAATTTTCCTTTAAAAGGCTGATTTACATATTGCCTTCCTAATACCAATTACGTATCACTACTGCGTTTGCTATTAGAAAAAGCATTATTTATTGTCATCAGTAAAATATTAACTAGATTCCACTCCCCTTTGTCTTTTCTCCACTAAACTTTCCATTAGAGTCACTGGGAATTTTGCCTAAGAAGGAAAGGCGGATAGTCCATCCACCATTTAGAACTGGTATTAACGCCAAACAAATTATCTCATGAACCAACAACCTCCCTTTGCCTCTCTACAAAAACACTATCATGGTTATTTATTTTTTTTCAAGTATCTGTGGTGCATCTCTGGTTTCATTAGTTCTGAAAAGGGCACATTCTTTAGCAATGACACATTGTTGGACATTGACACAAAATGGAGTAGAGTGTACAGGATATGTTATCTGCTCTATAACATGTAGACTGTAAATTAACTTATATCAGCCAGAAGACAGACATCTAAATTGAACACTTTCATATAGACTTACTTATTATTGATTATGTCTCTATGTACCTATCTCATCTGTAATTAGTCTCATACCAGACATGACAAAATCAGTGCTGTCAAAACAGAGGAGATTATGGACTGTACATTGAAGGCACTTACAGATCTGTCAGAAAGAAGTGTGTCTTGCTGCATAATAAACAGATGTTCCAAAGCATTTATTGCAAGCAATTATGACTCATTTTAATGGGGTATGTCTGTGTATATGCAGTATACACACACATACTTATACACCATTGGGAAGGGTAGATTTACAGCTTCTCAACAGGACCCTGCAGTTGGCTTTTGCCATGGAAGGGTTTGAGAAATCATATTTTAAATTTGTGATATTTCTAGGAATAGAAAGACAATTTGAAGTCACTTTTAGAGAGCTTTTTTATGGCTCCCTCTGAGTGCTGTACTGTTGGGCTTCTAGTAACTAAAGCATTTGGACATGTATGGGTATATAGCCAAAATACAAAATAGTTTATTCCATAATACTAAAATCCAGAAAGGTAAATTTCAACCAAAATACATAAATAATGGAGTCCAGTAGAAAGAATAGCACCAGATTCTCTTTTGGGAAATTGTAAAGTTATTTCATGAATACAGATCTCCATTAGTTATTAGCATATGATCAAAATACCATATGTCTTTCCAATATATATATATATATATATATATATATATATATATATTTAAAAATTCCAATGCCATAATTCATAATGTGGATCTACCACCTGTCACAGTACTAAAGTGAGCTAGTATTCTATTACATTTATACATAGTATGGTGTCTCTCCAGCTCTCCAATGACAGGCCTGCATTATGTTTAATAGCAGTAATGAGAAATCCTGTCTATAAAATTGAAACTTAAAAAGAATATTGTATTGCAGGGGTTCTCAACCTTTTTCTTTCTGAGGCCCCCCCAACATGCTATAAAAACTCCACATCCCACCTGTGCACAATAACTGGTTTTCTGCATGTAAAAGCCAGGGCCGGCATTAGGGGGTAGCAAGCAGCCCATGTGGTGGGGCTTCAGCTTTCTTCCCTGAACCTCAAGTGACTCTAATGCTGGTCCTGCTTGGCGGACCCCCTGAAACCTGCTAGGGGTCCCCAGACCTCTGGGTGAGAACCACTGTATTGCATCAGCAAACCCCAAATGTTAGCCACAAATTCCAAGTAACTGGAGATGTTTCTGTATTTAAAAAGCCTGTGGTGGCCTAATATTCTTTGGTACTTACAGTTCTTTATGTTTTTGAATGGAAAGGGATATTTCCTAAATAATCTGGGTATTTTTGTATTATTCTAGAATAAGCTGTTTTGCAATTTGGATTATATTGCTGCTTCATCTGGAAGCCTGACTTATGCAGACTCTAGCCAAGAGTAATTGTCATGTAGGTAAGCGCTATCTCACATAATGTATTTGTAAGTGTCCTTTAACATTCCCAATAGAGTCTTTTGATGTCATATAAGCCTTTGAACTGACGGGAGTGGAGTAGAATGTTGCTGTTGGCATTCTGTTGCCATGGTTATTTTTTGAGAGAGGATCGATAGATGCTAAGACATTGAAACTCATGGATCACAAAGCCAAATTATTGCTGAATAGAGATGTAAGCAGGCTGTGTAAAATGTGCTTTAACATGTGGCTATGCACTCTTTCTTCCCTTGTACTCAATTATATAGTCCAGAGGTCTTACTAAAAAAAAACCCTCTCTCTCATCAGGGCCATCCCTAGTGGGGTGTGGGGCCCGGGACAAATCAGTCTTTATGGGCCCCCCTTAACATTTTTTATACAGGTGAAATCTGGTGTGGGGAGGGGACACTAGTGCTGGGGGGGTGAGGGACAATGGAGAGTCACAGGGTGGCATCTGTGCTAGGGTGAGGGAGCCCCGTGTGCTGGGAGGTCCTGGAAAAGGGAGAGTCCGGGGCAGAATGGCAATGGATGGGGTCAGCCTGGTGCTGGCGTGTTCCGGTGGCGCTAGGATGCTGGCGACCGGTGCGGCAGTGGGCAACGCCAGGAGCTGGCGGGGCAGGACAGAGTGGGGCGGGCTGGGGTCGCTGCTGCTGCTGCCGGAGCCTGAGCCTGAACCCCGTGATGCTGAGCAAGAAAAAGAAATACAACATGTGCTTCCCTCTGGTGAGTCCGGGGCCGACCCCCACTGCTGGCACCAGGCCCCCCGCTAATCCCCCAAGCTAGCTTGGCCCCCCAGGCACTCCTAAGCCCCGCCCTGGGCCAGCCTAGTCCCCTCTGCATGGCACACACACACTAAAGTGCAGGGCCCGGAGGGGTTGCCCCAATTCTCCATACCCAAGGGACAGCTCTGTCTCTCGTTTCTGTACCTTGTTATTTCATATCTCATTTTTCATACATATTCATAAGAACTGCCCTACAATTCTCTTCATCTAGAATTTCTGTTCTGTGCCTCCTATGTATATGAGCCTACCTGATATGTGAATCTTGCATACCCTTCCTTGACTTTCTTTTTATTTATATTTTCCCCCCTCTTGCATTGGAAAAACCTCTAATATGTTTTCCTAGTCAATAGATCCTAAATAATAAATTTTTATAAGAGAAATACTCTCTTGCCATGCATGACTTCTAAACTATAAATTATTCAACCATTATACTTACAAATATTATCTCTGTTTCAGTTCACAGCCATTTAAACACAGAAGTGACACCTTCACTCCCAAGTTTTATTGTGCTGTCCTCCTAAAATGTACACAAACAAGATTTCAGTTGCAGGTATGGTGGGCTGTTTCCCTATGATGCACAAAATTAGTCCATTATAAAATGAAGTGCTGTAAAAAACAAACAAAAGAAACCAACAAACAGAATGACATTTTTATAAAATCTGGTAAAGGTGATTTTTTTTTGGCATTTTTTTTTTTTAAATCTAGAATTTTCATTGACCTTGAAAAGCTTTTTGAAGATACTCCTTGGAACAAATTACATACCAAATCACAATTCACCTCTTGTGAGACCTCATGGTCTTTTGGGTGGTAAAAACTGATCATTATTTCATAGCAACTGTGAAAGCTGTAGGATGATGGATATTGAGACTATAGTTGAGATATCTTCCTTAAGCCAAGTTTGTTTGTCTGCTTCCCTGTAAGTGAAAAGTGGAGGGTTGGCAAAAAATGTATGAGATTAAAATTAATAATGAATCCTCTGTTCAAATTATCTATCCTGATTTTGTAGCTGCATATTTGATAGCTTATAAAAGCAATAACAGCCTAGGTGCCAAAATACAAGGAGGAAAAAAAAAAAAAACAGCCAGGAGTAAGTTTTCCAAAACTACAGATGCTGTAGATCCTGAAATAAATGGAAAAAAGAAAATTGTTGTTGGCAGAACATAGAGGTCAGTGCTTAATCTCAGGAAGAAAGGGGCAGATGTCAGACATTCACCAGCATTCAACACAATTGAATATCATTTAGAAAAAACAAGACACTTATGTCTTCCCAGGATGGATCATCTTTCCAGCAAACTTTGTAAGTGCAACCAAATTGGTAATTAACCTCAGAATGTTTTCCATGAGGGATGACACCACCAGCTGACATTATTTTCCTTTCCTTCAGCATTTTTCCCAGCATAGACTTTGTAGGAGATGTTGATTCTTTGAGAAGAGAGAGAGATAATTAGAATAGAATTCATGATGTATATATTGTATATTAGGAAAGCAAAAACTTTTACTCATTAGAGTGTCTTTGAGATTCTTTTCAGTCCTGGGTACATATTGACTAGATAGGCTTAATTGATTTTACTAGATCTGCTGAATTTTAAAAGCATCCTCAGAGATCCAATGCAAATGTCTACCTGTAATATTGCTTCCTACTTTAGTGCATTAAGCCTCAATTATCTTGTGCTAGTAGCATGAGTCACAGCTGTTGAATACGGTTCTTAAGTTTATGGATGCTTGTTACACCAATTTGGGAGTGGGCTTAATTTTCCTACAAAGATGAAGGTGTTTGCAAGTCACATGAGGGTGGACTAAAAGCCATTAACAGGCACTTATAGTTGATAGATACATAAGGAATAGAGAGCAACAGAAGAAGAATGCCTGTAAGGAATGTTTTAGCAAAGGAATGTAACAAAGAGATTCAGGATGAAATCTGTATATGCTGCAACTGCCCTCTGTCACATTCTGAAACAGCAGAGAATTAGCTATGGTCCAGATGTAACTTTCTGCAGAAGAATCGCTTTTACAATACCAATGTATGATAATAGATAGAACCATCTCTCCAGATTTTCAGTTCTCTCTATTCCAGCTCTGCACTGTGAAGGCAAAGCATCTTAAATCTGTGATTTTTTTAAGGACATGATCAAATGTTTATAGTCCTTTTTATGGTAAATTGTACAAATTGTAACTAATGAACTCTTGAGGTAAAGAACAAAAAATCTTTAAATTCTGTCTAAGCATCTGGTTCGCTGGGTGATCCTGGACAAATTATTCCATTTCCTCTTGTTCCAGTCCATTCAGCTGTAACACTCAGAGCTAGCTACTGCAGCAGCATGTGTTTGTCTGTCATTAGAAACTGCAAGGGGCTTCACATAATGCCACCATGTAATTGAGCTTCTGGTACAGCAACAGTGTCATGTTAAAGACATGGAAAGGGAATCATTTCCTTTGACATACACATTATACAAATATGTACTTTTACCAAACTCTCTGAATGTTGTGCTCAGTTAAAATTTGATATGTTCTTGATGCCCTATGCAGTGGAGGACCTCTCTAATTCTTTAATTGCTTCCACTTTAGTTTTTAAAATATTGGGTAATAAAATCAAGATTATGAGCATATGATCACATACTGCCACAGATGCTACGGCTCAGTGTCATAAGAACATTGCAGTGGCAATGCCCCTTAGCTGTTGGCCAGTGACATCCAAACAACAAGCAGTATAGAAAAGTCTTGAGAATTTGTTCAGTTTTTAACTTTCAAAATGCCCAATCCTTCTGAAGCTTTAGCAGCTGAAATTACAGATCTGTGAAAGTGATCAACTGAAAGTCAGAATCGAAAAACTCTCTTGGCTGTGATACATGTAACAGGAGAAATGATAAGTGTTAATCTATACACAAAAGGCTAGGACAACTCAGAGAAGATGCTGCCAGTTTTTATTAATCGGACTAAACTCTTTTTGCATGTAGAAGAGTGATAAAGAGTAATGCCTGTTGTAAGAGGCTGAGGGTGAAACAATATTGTTATAAGTAACTTCAAAGAGGTTGAGATAATCTCCACAGATATAAACATGATAACACCGGATTACAGAAATCTTGTCAAATAGAAGGTTTACACTGATTCATGCACTGGTTATGCACTGATTTAAAATCAGACATATTTCCTGGTTTTATGTAAGTGTTCTGGGCACTCGTAGACAAATTCAGAAAACAATTACCTTCACCAGTCTGATCTACAAGACATATCCCTACTGAATCAAAGTAAATAAAACAATTGATAAAAAAGAGGGGTTATTGTAACTCATTAATTGTTGCTAGCTGGCAAACTGTACAAGAATTGTTCTGAAGAATAACAAGGAAGACAAATTCAAAAGCCAACGCAATTCTGAGCTACATACTCTATTCAAAGGAATCATGTCACAGAGCAAAGAGGTGTCATTTCCACCTCAATATGGATTTGGTGAGACTGCATCTTTATTGCATTCATTTGAAGGCAGCTCAATGGCCAGAAAGATGTAGACAAATTTTAGAGCAACATTAATTAACAACATTAATTAATTAATTAACTGATTGAAAAGACTGATCTAGGGTTAGAGATTAAAGTAAATCAGGGTCAGATTCTGAGTCCTGTATGTTGTGTAGTACTGTATTCTGCCAGTAGTTCCACTGGAGAGAAGGGAGAGACAAAAAGTGGCAAAGAGCAGCAAAGACACTAGAAACTGTGAGACTATTCATGGATTAAGGCACTACTTAGCTAAATAAGGGTATCAGAATCTTGATCCACCATCTAAAGTTTAGCTAAAGGATGACTGGATGGGGAAGTACAGAGAGTGAAAGAGGGGATATCTGTCCACAAATATTTGAAGGATATAAGCCAAGTAAGAGAACAATAGCTAGAGTAATAAAAGGGAGATACTGGAATGAAGTTAAGAGCCTTTAATCTTAATATCAGCAGAATTTCCTAACTGTGAGGTCTATTATAATTTAAAATAGTCTTCTAAGGTAAATGCTGGAAACCACCCCACTTGAGACAATTAACAAAAGATGACAGGAAATGGTGTTAGAAAACATTGTAGAGAATAACTCTGCATTGGCCAGTGGAGATGGACCAATATAAATGTCCAGAAATGTCTATTCCATCTCAAATTTTCAAGATTCTTAAAAGAATGACAGGATGTTCAGAAAACTGACTATTACAATTGTTCAGGTCAAATATAAGAAAACTTTCCGATGGGTATCTTGTTAACCTCACCTCTGACAGCACCCACCCTACATTAATGTACACCTGCTTAAATCTTGTCCTGCTTCTCAGTATCTAAGTTTCACCCACTCAAACTCCCTTACACGCTGATACACATAGTGTAAGTAGACCTAAGGGAGAGTAAGTGGGTATAAGGTGCTTCACTACACCATCTTATGTGTTACTTCCGAATCTGCTCCTGAATGTTTTTTGGGAATCTATTTAATATGGTATATGAGGAAAATTCAGAGTTTAATCCTTCAACAACCAAGTAGTCTCTCCCTTTTTGTGTTCTGGATTACAAAGTAAAATTAAGTGATAAACTGCCCCTGGTATCTTTAACTCTGCCACTTCCTCAAGTGAACAAGGAAAGAACTGAAAATATTAGAGACGGATCCAAGACAAATCCCTGGGTCTGCAGACCCCCAAGCTAATTCTATCACTGGTGTTGCTGGAAATTGTGTTTGGAGTGAGGGGACAATATGGTACTGATTGGACTCCACATTCTGTCACCATTACTCAATTTGAGTAGTCCTTACTCCACAAGTAGTCCCATTGATTTCACTCAGCATGAGTAGCAGTTATAGAATAAATTGCAGATTCTTTCCTCATTCCACACACAACTGCCAATTACACTATTAGGGATATACACAGAGAGGTTACGTATCTTAGTGTGCAAATATTTTTTAGCCAATATCTGCAGTTTTTAATTCCATGTACTGACATAAGTTAGTCCACTGGTCAGCTAATTAAGAAGTTTCTGGTCTCTTTGGTATGTTCTCTCAGGGCTGGTGAGTTTTGCTGAGCAAACCTTTTCTCTTTTCTTTTTCCTTAACAGAGCTGCTTGAGTTATTTTCAGTACTCCTCACATATTGATATATTTCCATTTATAAATTGCATTTATTCAATAAGGTCTACAGCTAGTGAGAAATCAAAAAGGTCATATATGACCAGATGACTTGCTTAGAACTTTTTTTCCATGATATGATATGGAATAAATAAAATATTTTAAATCACTGATCCAGACTGTGGAACAACATGAAAGAAGAGCCAAATGGTTTCCTCATTTTTTTCAAGGAGAATTTAGCCTTCCTTTGATTAAAGGAACAAGAATTTATGGCAACACACCATGCCACGTGTTCCATGTTCTCAGGTCAGGCTAAACTTTCAGATATGATCCTATAAATAACACACACCTACAAATCCAGAAATAATGGTAGATGTCAAGTAACACGTCACTGATTATTAAAATGCTTCACATATGGAGTCATACTGGCACCTTATGAAATCCTATTTCCCCCTCTGGTGCATCTGAAGAAGTGAGGTTTTTACCCACGAAAGCTTATGCCCAAATAAATCTATTAGTCTTTAAGATGCCACCAGACTCCTTGTTGTTTTTGTAGATACAGACTAACACGGCTACCCCCTGATACTTATTTCCCCCTCATCACTCCTAACCCATTTACATACCAAGACAACCTTTGGCAGATAGAATCCTCTGGCTCCAGAGTTATATCTATCCTGCCTCTCATCCCACATGCCTTTAATCTACAAAAAATTTGGCTTCAGCTGTTGGCAGAATTTGTGATCTGGAATGGGAACGGCAATTATGCTTTCTTTGGGGTGAAGCCTAGGTGACGGGTTTTTTTGTAATGCACAGTATGCAGTTTGTCAAGATAAAAAATACTGAAGTTCCCATATGCATTATAGAGAAGAGGTCAACCTACCTTAAATCCCTTGGAAAATCCCACAAGTCTGCAGGAACCAGTGCTATTTCCCAGTCCTTTCCTGAAAATGGAGGTCAGCATGCATGGTCAGTTCTTGCTCTTTGCTCAGAAAGAAAAGAATTTGCTCCAGTCTTTGAAGAGTTGCATGGTGATTGAGGCAGCTGCAATAGGGCAGTGGAGAGTGTTCTAGCAGGACCAATGGACAGCCAGAGAGCAAGACCAGCAGCTCTTGGAATTATTGCTGCAACAGCTGTATACCTCCCACCTCTGGAGTTGTTGGATCCAGGCAATATTTGATGATGTTCACCACATACAGTGCTGCTTTTGGGTCTGGACCATGACAACCTCAGCTGTTCTCTTGGATGAGCAGTAGTGACTGCATAACTTCAAAATGAGGAAGGAGCGTTTTCGGGACCATCCACCACTAAAATGCATATAGCTCAGAACTGAAGCAAGGTAGCTATTTAGCAATGCACAACAACACCGCACACTGGTATAGACAAGAAGAAAAAAAGTATCTTCAGTATGGATAGTGTATACTCACCGAAGAGAGAAGGGGTTAAATATGTCTGGATCATTTGTTTTTAGTCCTCTGCATGGATCGGGATTCAGCTGTGCTCATGTCAAGGCTGTATTTTGAGTTTAGATGCTGAATCAATGCCATCTAGTGGTGATAATTTTTTTGTACAGTTCTAAAGTAACTAGCCAGTTTAACAGCATCAAGGTTCTACTTAATGAGTGGGGCTGTGATTTCTGTCTTGGTACTTTGTACAACTAGTCTAAATTTACTCAGGGTGAAAGAATGAAAGTCATAGAAATATAAGAGTAAAAAGAAGTACAATGTTATGGGTATTGTTTCTAACCCAATAACCCTTAAGTCTGTTCACGTCAAGGACTGAGATAATTTTTTTTTTTTACAGGCAATGCTTTATTGCAGATAATCAAGAACTCCAAATTTTAAAAAAACAATCTCTCTCTTCTATTTTCGATAAGGTGGGAAAGAGAAGCAAGACATTACTCCTTAGACACCTAAAGCCATCACTGATTGTTCACCAGTCTGGCTGGAACAAGATCCTCGGAGGTATTTAAGTGCCTGAGTCCCAGGAATCTAAATACCTTTGAAAATCTCAGCTGTCATCTGTCTCACGGTAAGCTTGCCGCAGTAGCTCCTGCACTCTATTAACCTCTTTCTGTTCCACTGTCAGCTCAGGAGGATGTTAAACAACAGTTACTAAAGTCTGACATTTTTAGATCAGCAGATCCAGATAACTTGCATCCAAGAGCTTCAAAAGAGCCATCTGAGAAGCTTGCTGGACTATTAATGTTGATTTTCAGTAAGACTTGGCACGCTGGGGAAGTTCCAGAACACTAGAAGAAAGGTAATGTTGTGCAAATATAAAAAGTAAAAGATAAATGTGATGTCCCGAGTCTGACATCGATCCCAGGCAAGATAATGGAGAAGCTGATATAGGACTCGATTAATAAAGAATAAAAGGAGGGTGATGTAATTTATGCCAATCAATATGGGTTAATGGAAAATAGATCCTTTCAAACTAATATAATATTTTTTATTAGATTACAAGCTTGGTTGATAAATGTAATAGAGTTAATATAATATACTTAGAGTTATGTAAGGGGTTTGACTTGGTGCTGCATGCATTTTGATTAAAAAGCTAGACTGATCTATGACTAACATGGCATACATTAAACAGATTAAAATCTGGTTAACTGATAGGTCTCAAAATGTAACAGTGAACTGGGAATCATCACCAAGTAAGCATGTTTCTACCGGGGTCCCGCAGGGATCTGCTCTTGGCCCTACTCCATTTAACGTTTTTATCAATGACCAGGAAGAAAATATAAAATCATCACTAAAAAATTTGCAGATGACACAAAAATTGGGGGAGTGATAAATAATGAAGAAGACAGGTCACTAATATAAAGTGATCTTGATTAGTTGGTAAACTGGGTGCAAGAAAGCAATATTCATTTTAAGACAGTTAAATGTAAATGAGTACCTCTGGGAACAAAGAGCATAGGCCATACTTACACAATAGGAGTCTATATCCTGGGAAGCAGATAGTCAGAAAAAGATTTGGGAGTCATGGTGGATCATCAGCTGAACATGAGATCCCAGCACGACACAGTGGCCAAAAGGGCTAATGATATCCTTGGATGCATAAAAAGGGGAATATGGAGTAGCAGTAGAGAGGTTATTTTACCTCTGTATTGAGCCCTGGTACAACTGCTACTGGAATACTGTGTCCAGTTCTGGTGCTACAAAGGGGACAAACATTTAATAACGGGCTCCTCATTCTAGCAGAGAAAGGTATAATATGATCTAACACCTGGAAGTTGAAACTAGACAAAGTCAGACTGGAAATAAGGCGTACATTTTTAACAGTAAGAGTAATTAACCATCGGAACTATTTACCAAGGGTTGTGGTGGATTCTCCATCACTGACAACTTTTAAATCAAGATTGGATGTTTTCTATAAGAGATTGCCCAGGAATTATTTTTGGAAAGTTCTATGGCCTGTGCTATACAGGAAATCAGACTAGATACTCATAGTGGTTCCTTCTGGCCTTGGAATCTATGACTCTATTAACCCTTCCAGGTAGCCACAGCTACAACCACCAGAGCCCTTAGTGAAATTTGTTCACTTGTTTACCATCACATCTAGCCCCTCACACACAAAAAGGCTTGAATGCCAACAGCTGACTTTTACAAAAATGTATACGACAACATTAACCTCAGAGGAAAAAATAAAATAAATTAATAGAGCTTTGACTCCTAGACATATTCATGAGAAACAAGCTGCTTTAGAGGTTCTTCATTTTTCGATGGGAAAATTTCAGACCACATTCTGAAATAAATCTTTCCTGAATCCCCTCTTCTGACCTTCAAACAACCCCCCAATCTTGCCAAGCTCCCCACAGACGAGGACACACCAGCTCAAAACAGCACCAGACCCTGCCATAATAACAGATCCAAAGCCTGCCGATGTATCTCTAATGATCAATACTCCCCACAACACGCCTTCCAAGAGCCAGGGGTCCGAAAGATGACTATCACAACATGTGGTGTACCTCATCCAGTGTACTTAATGCCCCAATAACAACTATATGGGTGAAACCAATCACTATGCTCTTGAATGAATTCACAGAGAAAAAATGATAAAAGACAAAAACACCATATTGCCTGTTGTGAGGCGAACCTGCAGTCAGACCAGGGCTGTTCATTCAGCTGCCATGACTGACTCCTCCAACAGAGCTTGCAGTGACGCATCACTCAGGCATTCAGCAGCAGCCTGTTCCTGACCAGGGTCCCAGTCACATTATACTCAGGCACCGGTATTAGTTAGTCTGTGCAATTTCACTACTCAGCCAGGAACCCTTCTGCTGTCTCGTGGTGTTACAGACTCCTCTAGGCTTCCAGCCTGTCCTTGGTCTCATTCCTGTTCCTGCCCCAGCCTTGCCTGAGCCTTGTTCTAGCCCACTCCAGCTCTGTACATGCCCTATTCTGACCTTGCTCCAACCCTGTTACTGACCTACTCCAGCCCTGCATCTGACTCCTGACCCCCAAGACCATCGGACTGACTCCAACTCAGCTTCAACCTTTAGCCGTATCTGGACTCCAACTACAATACTGATGTTGCTTTTCTATGAATTCTGACCTCAGAACTGACCCACAGCCTGTCCCCCGGACTCCATTTTCAGTGCAGCCCTCAGCCCAGTCCCGACCCTCCATTCAGCTTCAAACAACACTCCAACCACCAGGCCTGAATGCCTGGAACCAGAGCTTGACACATGGGGGTGAACCCTTTTCACAAAACAATCTCTTCATATCTGACCTCTCCGTCCACGTCCTCAAAGGAAACCTGCACACCTTGAAAGGACGAGTCTGGGAGCTTAAATTCATAACTTTACTAGACATTAAAAATCATGGTCTTAATAAAGACACTGGATTTACGGCTTATTACAGCAATCTGAAACCCATTAACTCACTTTTTTTGTCCTATGACTGTCGGGGTGTTAATGGGCCACTTCTCCTTGAATGATCTGTTAGAATATGTGTTAGCTACTTATGCTAAACAATCTGTTCCACCTTCTATTTAGCTGTAGACCCGAAGAACTCTGTGTAGCTTGAAAGTTGGTCTCTTTTACCAACTTAAATTGGTCAAATAAAAGATATTACCTCACCCACCTTGTTTCTCATCATCTTTTTTACTAGCCACTTCAGGTCCAAATTTTGCCCTTGCTTACACCTTGTCTGTCTAGCCATGTGAAGACCTGTCTTCAACTGTGTAGCTGAAGTGTAACTGAAACCAGAATTTGGCCATCTATCTATAAATCAGGTAGAGGTGTCTGGTTTTAGAAGGTCTAACGCATACTATTTTGAACAAAAAGCAAACTCAGGTTTCAAAGACAGGTTGGGCTGACATTACCAGACCATATGACAGCAAGGATTTTGTGGATGACAGGATGACTCATGGATGATTGTGAGCCGGCTACTGGAATGGGAGTTTGGTGCTGAAGATGTCTGACTGAGTTATTGGACCTGTTTTAGGTTATTAAATCCAAGTGTCTGTTTTATTTATGTTGCACCTCTAATGGTATATGAGTACTGTACAGTACTAAGGAAAATATATGAAGTTCAATATTCAAAGAGTCTTGTCCTCACATGGCAAATAAAGGTTACAGGAATGTAAAAAAATAGTCTGTATCTCACTCCCCACTGCATTTGCACTATTGTTAGCCATTTCAGCAGAGAGAGACCAAGGATTTAAAGGATATAGACAGAACTACCTAAAACACCTTGAAGGTCATAGTGACCAAAGGTTAAATAGCTTTGACCTTTTCCGAATGTGTGTGACTTTGAAGATATTTGTCATTATGGAACCCCATTAAATAACCTGCATGTCTTATTGGAAAATCCAGTCCGAGGAGATCGTAGGAATGCAGTATCTGGAGATTGCTATTTTGAAGAACTTGTATTGCAACAACAACAAAAAGTGACCTCGCATTCCTAATGCTTTTTTGTCCCTTTGTGCCTTTCCTTATAACTCCTCAGAGTGGATAGTGGCATTAAGATCGAACCTTCCAGGATCACTTCTGAAGATGCCAGGCTTTCGCAATGGCATGCACACTGTACCACACTAAGGAGAGAGCAGGGTCTGCAACTGTATCCGACTCCTCTGTGGACTGCAAAAAGGGAGGGGGAGGTACCATTCTCCCTTCTCTCCCACACCCTTGCCCACCAGGCCTTTAGGGTTTAATAACTTATGGAAAGTCAAAACAAAAGTGCAATAGGAATTACAGGATTTCAGTCACATCTGGTAGGTTGGCATGATACTGCCTCAGTTAGGTCAAATCTTTATTACTGCTGAGATGCAACAGTGAGATCACATTTCTGATTAGACTATACAGAGAGAGCAGAATATACTTTCCTCATAAATATAGCTGTGCATGAATACATATGACTTTTACATTCTGACTTGATTCCTTTTGAAAAGTGGAAGTTTGTGTGCTTGGGACTCAATTTGCTATTTCAACTTCTCTTTAAACATTCTCCTGCAGTGAATAACTAGCCTACAGAGACAGCTTGTAATAAGACAGATGGAAAGAAGATATACATGAGATCAGGACAGACCTATTTTAAGAGTTCCCGAAGAGTCAGGTATCAAGTAACAAGGAGTGTCCATTGGAGGACATACTTGGGTATTGGAGATGCAATTGTATTCATTTTGGGACATCCTCAGGAATAAGGGGGTCAAGTGTTTCCCTTTGGCAATAGGTCAGTTCCCTGATTTCTAAGAATACCCTAAAATAGAAACCAAACAACCTTTGTGGTGGAGTAACAGCCATACTTCCACATACAGGGATGTTAGGGCCACTCACTGATCTGCATAAACACATATATTGTCCAATGGAGAGTTTTGTGGGCATCCCTCAGAGACTAAATTGCATTACACTTAAACAAACAAACAAACAAACCACTGACTCTCACTACTTTCCTGTTTAGAGCTGCTCAAGGGCCAGTTCCTGGGTCTGGCCAACTTCTGTTCAGCACAGGGCCAAAAAGGGTGGGAATTAAAGTGGCTGTAAAACATCCTGAGGCCATCTAATCCTGGATCTATCTCTAGGCCATTTCCCCCCACAATGAAACTTAAAGCGACCTCATAGTCTCCTTATGTTAGAGCAGCCACAACAGGCTATTCTGTTCTTGTCACAATTCCAAGGTTTTCCCTCTGCTGGGGATTTGAGTTTGACCTGGTGTAGGACCAGCTATGCCACTGGAAAATTCCTCTGTGCAAGAAGAATCATCAAGTGCCACATAGGCTAGCTTTAAATCTACTTTCTTCCCCCCACTTCCACCACTAGTGCCCTATGCAAAGTTGGATTACTGGATTTTTTTTAATGTAGGTGAAGTGAATTTCACTTGAGAATTCGATTTTATCCAGGCATTATCACTCAGGAGAGGTGACGGCAGGAGAGCTGGAAGCCTGAGAATGGGTGTCCTTGGTGGACCATGGAGGGGGAATACAGGTGCAGTTGCCTTCAACTGTGACACGGATTATGGGTGTGTGAATTGCAGACTGTACCAAAGTGGTGCGATCAAACTACCCCATGTCGACACTGCTGGTGTAAACTAAAAGATATCTAGTTTGCATTAACATAGTTCTGTTTGAAAGAAGACTACATTAACACAAACTAGATACCTTTTAGTTTGTGCCAGCAGCGTCCACATATGGCAGTTACATTGCAACACTTTGGTGTGCTCTCCCCATAGTCTGCACTGTGGCGCAGTGTCAACAAGCCTAACTCTCATTTTCAAAAGTGATTTAGGCATCTAAGAGTTTAAATCCCATCAACTGTCAATGGGATTTTGTCTCCTAAGTGTCGAAATCCCTTTTGAAAATGAGATCCAGGCTTCTAAATCAGTTAGCTATTGCCACGCTGAGCACAGCAATGCCTAAATATTTTTAAAAATTTGAGCCTAAGTGAATGACTGTACACTATCACTAATTTATGGCTGCTTTTTTCTAGTTACAACCTGTTCAGTTTGGAGAGTACTCTACTTCTTCTTTCAAAGGTCCTATTGTTTTAGATTTAAGAGCTTGAAGGGCTAAATGAAATAGCTGGTCTGGTCTCTGACTTTGTGCTTATCCTTTCTTACAATTTCCTGCCATAACCCCTTTACATTCACTGTTAAATAATCATCCCTCCCTTCAGTTTAACAAGAGGACATGCTGAGCAAGTCCATTTTCACTTGCTGCCTCAAAAGCTACATTTTATTCAATGGTATCAAAGGCTGTGCACTCAACAGTTGTAGTTCATCATACATATATAATCAGTTCAGTTTGCTAACTATCCTGTTTATGCAGACACTCCGGATATAATAGCTAGAACTTCATTAGTACGCACAATAAAAGTCCTATCAAACAGTATGCTATTCTGTCATTCTTTCCCCATTACCATTGGTAAGTGACTTGTACAACATTTGCGAAAATGCCTTTTGGCTCTGATTACAGTTTTAAGGTTTTTTATCATTTTAATCCTGAATGCTTATTAAATGAATAAAACTGATCATCCTCTATAAAAAAACATCAATTTTGTGGTCCATTCATTGATGATATTATTTGAGAAATAACTTCAATCACCAAAAGGATAAGCACTGAGAGTTAAATAAATAATGGTTTGATGCTCCATTCTATTCATTATAGATGCTTACCTTGGGAACCAGCAAATAATAGAACAGATATATTGCTGGGTGAGTATTAGCAGCTGATGCCTATTAAGAGAAGAAACCAATTTTTCCAATAGATACCATATCTTTTATTGAAGAACCGATATAATAAATTAGACTTGTGACTCTCCATGCTGTGTACACAAGATACATTAAAGACTGTGTAGACTACAATAATTTATCATAATTTATTTGGTCTCCAATTTAATCATTAGCTTCCTCTTTACCATTCAAACTGAATTTTGAATACTGAAACTAAACAGCTTGTAGGAGCTCTGTTGTTATCAAGAGCAATGCTAAGCTTTAAGAAAGAAAACATGAAAAGGACAATATCACTCTAGAAAAGACAACCTACCTCCATCTATAAATTGATGGGAGCAGTGGGAATAAGGACATAAAAGTAATTTAATTTTAGATGTTTTATTAAACATTAACAATTTTAGATCTATTTATTATTACAAGTGCTTTGGAGGATAGGATTAAAATTCAAAATGATCTGGAGAAACTGGAGAAATGGTTTGAAGAAAATAGGATGAAATTCAATAAGGACAAATAGTGGATCACAAGCTAAATATGAGTCAACAGTGTAACTCTGTTGTAAAAAACAAACAAACATAATTCTGGGATGTATTAGGAGTGTTGTAAGCAAGACATAAGAAGTAATTCTTCTGCTGTACTCTGTGCTGATTAGGTCCCAGCTGAAGTATTGTGTCCAGTTCTGAGTGCCACATTTCAGGAAGGATGTGGACAAATTGGAGAAAGTCCAGAGAAGAGAAACAAAAATGATTAAAGGTCTAGAAAACATGACCTATGAGGGAAGCTTGAAAAATTGGATTTGTTTAGTCTGGAGAAGAGAAGACTGAGGAGGAACATGATAACAGTTTCCAAGTACATAAAAAGTTGTTACAAGGAGGAGGGAGAAAAATTGTTCTTGTTACCCTCTGAGGATAGGACAAGGTTGGTGTAGCGAGGCAGTAACCCCGCTTCTGCCCTGAAGGGCTTAAAACAGCCCTGGGAGTGGGCTGTGGCAGGGAACTAGTAAGAATAGGCTGATTGGAGGAAATAGCCACAGGTGGGGCCATGGCCCAATCAGGCCTCAGCTGGTTCTATAAAAGGGCTGCTAGGCAGGCACTAAGGGTACATCTACACTTACCGGAGGGTCCGGCGGCAGGCAATCAATGTTCTGGGATCGATTTATCGTGTCTGGTTTAGACGTGATAAATCGATCCCGGAAGTGCTCGCCGTCGACGCCGGTACTCCAGCTCGGCGAGAGGAGTATGCGGCATCGACGGGGGAGCCTCCCTGCCACGTCTGGACCCGCGGTAAGTTCGGACTAAGGTATTTCGAATTCAGCTACGTTATTAACGTAGCTGAATTTGCGTACCTTAGTCCGAAGTGGGGGCTTAGTGGGGACCAGGCCTAAGTCAGTCTCTCTTTAGCTTGCAAGAGAGAAGGGTCTGACTGCCTGAGAGCAATAGGGTGCCTGAGTGGAGCAGGGCTGGGGTGCTCCAGGCTGGAAAACCCCTAGCCTGCAGTTATTGGGGTTGCAGGTCCAGGGATAGGCAAAGGCAGCAGATCCAAACCCCTCTTGGTGTTGAGTGGTGTTTACACTGCAGTCTGCCCAAGGGAATGGGGGCTAGTTGATGGCAAGTGGCCATAGAGAGTGGTGGGGTAGAGGGTTGGGGGTTCCCCAGGGAGGGCAGACCCAGACAGCTGTAGGGGTACTGCTGGGGCAGAACCCCTGGGCAAAGGGGCACTGGGGTCTGGGAGGGACATGGGGCCAGTGAAAGGCAAGACACCGGCCTGCAGAGGGTGCTCTGGAGCTGGAAACAGCTAATTCCCAGGATAACCAGCAGGACTCACCACTGGTGAGTCATTGCCATGCTACAGTTGGACATTAGGAAAAACTTCCTAATTGTCAGAGTAACTGACCACTGGAATAAATTGCCTAGGGAGGTTGTGGAATCTCTATCATTGGAGATTTCTAAGAACAGGTTAGACAAACACCTGTCAGAGGGATGTGGGGGAATGCTGGGGGTGGCAGAACCCAGGCCAACCCCCATGGGAAGTGGGGAGGGAGCATCACACAACCCTGCTCTGCCCCCAGCTCTGCTCCAGCCCCACCCCCAGCCACATCCTCCAAACAGGGCTCTGTTGGTCCCCTTATCACTGCCTGTGTTCCCCTAGGGGGCACAGACAGCGGTAAGGAGGGACATCACCCTGAAAAGTTTGGGGACCATTGGTCTAGATCAGTGGCTCTCAACCAGGAGTCCAGGGTCCCCTGGGGGTCCTTGAGCAGGTTTCTCGGAGCCCACCAAGCAGGGACAGCATTAGATTTGCTGGGGCCCAAGGCAGAAAGCCAAAGCCCCACCACATAGGGCTGAAGCCCTGAGCCCTGCCACCCAGGGCTGAAGCTGAAGCTTGAACAATGTAACTTTGCGGGGGCTCCTGTGGTGTGGAGCCACAGGAAATTGCCCTGCTTGTTACACCCTAATGCTGATCCTGGCTTTTATATGCAGAAAATAAGTTGTTGTGGCACAGGTGGGCCATGGAGTTTTTATAGCATGTTGTGAGGGCCTCAGAAAGAAAAAGGATGAGAATCACTGGTCTAGATAATACTTAGTCCTGCCTTGAGTGCAGAGGACTGGACTAGAAGACCTCTTAAGGGTCTTTCCTGTTCTACGCTTCTATGATTAAGACCGTGCAGTAATTAACTCTCTAGATAAAACACAATAAATATGTATTGATGACTGATATGAAGACCTCACTACCATTCCTTCACAGTTCAGAGCCTAATCATAAAGAGTCAGATTGTGACTCTCTTACTCACATTGAACAGTTACTCACCAATATTAATAAGGGGTTCCCAATCTAGTGCACAGATAGTTAAAGGGAAGTTGTGATGTTGCACCACTGCAGGTGGAGGATTGAATAGCTGGGTGACGAGTTATTTCCAGGCCCCAGCTCTTTCACTGGGCCCATTAGCCCAACCAATCAGCATAAGGTATGTCAAACAAGCAGACAATGGTACAGGGGAACTGCCCTTTTGGAACAGAAAGGGATGTGGTTTGGCAGAAGAGGTGGAACTAAGTGAGACAAATAGAGGCAGAGGTGTAGCCAATGACAATGAGTTCTTGTTATTACAGAGTGTGATGTGAAGGAGTTACACGTGCTCCCAGGCTCCTGGTTAGTTGCTGGTGGTAGCCGAGCTTTACTTGGGCCTTGAAGTGAAGGAGTAAGGGAGGAGTTACTCCAAACACAGTCTAAGTTCATCATTACTAGCTGGCTGGTAATACTGGGTACACCTGATGACCGGTATCAAAGGCCCGGGGATCCGTGAAGCCTGGGCTCATGGATTCTGAATGAGGTAGAAGGTGGTGAAGATGACCCATAAGAACAGTAGTGGCTAAACCAATCAGGTATGAATTAGGATAGTTTTATACTATGGAGACTATACCAACATAGCTACGCTGACATAGCCCCATAGTGTAGATGCAGCCTACACCAACAGAAGGGGTTTTCCTGTTGGTGTAGGAACACCACTCTCCTCAACAAAGGTGCCTATGTTGACAGAAGCCCTCTTGGAAATTATAACCGCTGGTAATAATAATAATAAAACATTATTTAAAAACACTTTTGAACATATTTTAAAATGATTAGAACTATTATCTATTAGAGACAAGGCAGGAGAGGTAATATCTTTTATTGGACCAACTTCTGTTGATGAAAGAGACAAGCTTTTGAGCTTATACAGAGCCTGTCTTCAGGTCTCTTTCACCAACAGAAATTTCCTCATTCACCCTATCTTGCTAATATCCTGGGACCAACATGGCTACAACACTGCAAACAATAATTTATTATAGTAATATTGGTAGCAGTGCTATATGAAGTTGAGAATATATTTCAACTTAAATCCCTGTTTCTGGAGGTTCATAACGATAAGAAATAAAATTCTTATAGATTGAAATGTGATGTGAAGTCAGTCTGGGAATTATTGGGATTATTTTGACAGAAAACATGATTCACCCACTTTTCAAATTATATGGTTTCTTTCTTTTAACTCCTTCAACACAAATTTACAGGTTTCAGATTTTTCTTACCTTTCCACACATGATGCAGTTGCAAAAAACAAACAAATGATTTAAAGTACTCAATGAAAATGAATTGACTTGCTAATTTTTTGTGGGTAAAAAAAGAAAGACAGAAAAAATCATCCTGGTCCTTATTTTAAAATAACATTTCCCTAATGTTTTACGTTTCATCAAAACTGGCTGAAGGGCTAATTTTCAAAGGGCAATTGTCAGGGAGTTCTCTTTGAAACTTGTAGAAGGGACTATGAGGGGGTCTACAGGCCCCACATTGAACCAGGGAGGGGAATACAGCAATATTAGTCTAGGGAAGCTCCCCCCCCCAAACAGATGCAAAGCATGTTTCCAGTGGAGGAACAGTTTAAAATGACACTGGAAGCCCAGGAGAGGGGGGAATGAGCTGTATGTGGCACCAAGAAGCAAAGCTGATGTTGAGAGCTGGATAGGAGTGGCAACAGCTTTCTGAAGCCTGCTTTAGCAGCAGAGCCTTGGATTCCACCCTCTTTGGGAGTTGAAAGCACTGGGAGAAATTGACCGACCGAACTGAACACTTAGGTCTCGTCTCCACAACAAAGTTAGGTTGATGTAAGCTGCCTTGTGTTGACCTAGTTGTGCATGTGTCTACACCTAAATTTGTCTTCCACTGATGTAAGCTCTCCATTACGCCAACACAGTAACACCACCTCCCCAAGTGGTGTTGAGCAATGGTTGATATACCAAGGTTGATACAGCGTGAATGTAGACACTATTACCTACGTTGATCTTAACCATCCTCCAGCAGCTATCCCACAATACCTGATGCTGACTGCTCTAGTCACAATTATGAACTCCACTGCGCAGAGGTCACAGAGACCAGAAAGGGGCCCCCTTAAAGCCCCATGATTTTTTGAAATGCCTTTTCCCTGATTGTCCAGGTTAGAGAGTGCACAGTAGCTCTCCATTGTTGTGTGCAACTGCCCAGCTGACCATGCTGGCTACATGCTCCAAATCCGCTCCGTCTTCGAGTAGACAGGAGATATGGAGCTCCTGAGGCTGTGGGGAGAAGAGGATGTTCAGGCACAACTACAGACCAGACATAGAAATGTGCACATCCACAAGCAGATTGGAAGAGAAGGAGTATGACCGGGATTAGCAGCAGCGCCATGTGAAAACAAAGGAATTGCGGCAGGCATATCAGAAGGCCAGGGAAGCCAACAGTCAGTCTGGTGCCGAGCTGCAAACCTGATGCTTTTATAAAGAGGAGCATCCATACTTGGTGGAGACTCAACTACTATCCTGCACACTACCACAGATCCCTCTGAGGACCCTAAGTCACAGGCCTCTGGCATGAATGGTGAGGGCAAGGAGGAGGTGGATGGGGAACAGGTGACCAGGGGGTCCAGCTGTGCTACAAGCCAGGACTTCTTTGAGACTTCACCACAGTCCACTCAGTCTTGGCAGTCAAGCACAGGCTTGCCTGATGCAGGGGAAGGAATCTCAGATAAGTGGGTAAATTTATTTCCCATTACAGTGATGGCACCTCCAGCATAGCAGGACACAGTTGTCAACTTTTCATTAATTTACTGGTATTAGCAGAAGTATCAGTACAACAAAGAGAGGTAGAGTTGTTATCTGCTTTTTATTCCGTTTTAGAGTTAGGAGGCAAAGGGATGGAGGGGGATATGCAGAGCAGTTTGTTTATGTACGCAGGGAAGTCCCTAGAATCCTCCTGGGAGATCTCGATGAAATGTTTAGGAAGGTCCTCTGCAATCTCCTCCTGAAGGTTTCCATGGATGGCAGCCTTATTTCTTCCTCTACTGTAGGACACTTTCCCATGCCAGATGGTGATAACTTTGACAGTCACCAGTGCAATAAATAGGCTAGCAGCATACAGGCCCCAGGACAGCTTTGAGACCCCAGCAGCAGCTGTGCTCTCTGTGCCTTTGTTATCCTCTGGAGTGAGGTATCAGCTAAAATCACCACCTCCTGTGGAAAACAGTGCCAGTATTCAGTGCTATTGCCCATCACCCGTAGTTTCATGCAACTGATCAATTCCCTCCTCATTTCCCTCACCCCTGGCAGGCCATACTCACTATAGCTGGAGCTGTGAGGCACACTATGCACAAGGACTCTGAAGCATATCAATATGCATATCTTGTGTAAAACTTTAGGTGAGCAAGGGAAGGGCGTTCTGAATCTTAACTTCCACTTTACAGTGTGACTATACTGAGGATGGTACCCTCTGTGTCTTTTATCTGTAGCTACTGCCATTGCGGCCTGGAAGGGCTCCCCCTGCACACGTGTGGAACACCTGAGCCAGATAAGAAGGAGAAATAAGAGGACACAGGCAGATCCTGCAAGCCATTGCTGCATCAGACCATGAACTGGGGGCCTGGAGGATGAATATTGCACATTATATGGAGAAGAGAAAGATGCACCAGGATGTAATGAGGCTTCTTCGGCAGCAAACAGATGCTTCAGACTCTTGTGGACCTACAAGGTTCAACAATCCTGGGCTCACCTACCTTTGTAATCCATGGAGAACTGCAGTACAGCACCTCCCTATTACCCTCCCCCCCAACATTCCATGTGGCCTCAGGGGCCACATCCCTACTCCTATCACTCCACACCATCCACACCCTTAGGGACAACCACAGCTTCATATACGCTGACCTCTGAGAGCCACGGTTGAGGTCTGTGTAGCTAAAATGGACATGAATATTCCTTTTCCATCTTTAAGCTCTTTTCCATAAATGTGTTAACGTTTTAATGTATTTGCTCTAACTTGCACAGAATTTTTGAAGTGTTTTTGTTAATCAATAAAACTCTGTTGTTTGGAAAGTAATTCATCCATATTAGTTCCCAACATATGCTGTAGAATGGCTGGCGATACTGAAAGCACCTAATTACTTGTGATTGTGCACTTTGACACACCTCAGAAGATCAGCTACAAACACAATGTAATAATCATAAATGTACAGCAAGCAACAAAAAATTAGAAGGTGCATTGTCAGTGTTGTATTCATAGATGTGCATCAAGCACCACACAATTCCTAACAACCTCCAGACTGCAGGGCCAGGTAGAGCACAGTCCACATTACTATGGCTCGCTGTTAAAGTGCTCTTTCAAAGCATCCCTGAGCCATACAGTTCCATGTTGAGCTCTTCTAATAGCCCCTGTGTCTGGCTGTTCAAATTCAGCAGACAGCCACTTCACCTCCACCCCGCTGGCATCTTTTCCCCCTTTGCTTAGATATGGTGCAGGAAACAGTAGACAGCTATAACTGTTGGATTTCACTGAGAAAAATATCCCAATCTTGTGAGTAAACACCACCAATGCCTCTTCAATCTACCCAAAGCACATTCAACTGTCATTCTGCACCTTCTGAGCCAGTTGTTGTCTCTTACTTTGGTGCTGTCAAGTGGCTGGTGTAAGTCTTCATGAGCCAGGGCAGGAAGAGGTAGGTTGGGTCCCCCAGGATCACTACTGGCAGGTCAACATCACCAGTGGTAATCTGACAGTCAGGAAAGAAAGTCCCTGCTTGCAGCATTCTGAACAATCCTGTGTTCTTAAAGATGAGAGCATCATGCATCTTCCCTGACCAACCCACACTGATGTTCCCCAGTGATCCACCAGTACTGGCATAACCATAGAAAAGGAGCTTTTTTTGTTGATGTGCTCCATGGCAAGATGATCTAGTGCCAACGTAGGGCTATGCATGCTATCTATCACCCCACTACAGTTTGGGAACCCCACTACTACAAATCCATCCATTATGTCCTGCATATTGCCAAGATTCACAGTCCTGCATAGCAGGAAATGATTAATATCCCTGCACACTTGCATGACAACACCCCGCACAGTGGATTTTCCAACTCCAAAATCATTTCCCACTGACTAGAAGCAATCTGTCACTGCAAATTTCCACAGTGCAATCACCATTCACTTCTCCACTGTCAATGCAGTTCTCATTCTGGTGTCCCTGCACTGGAGATGGGGGTGAGCTTAGCACACAGATCCAGGAAGGTGGCCTTGCACATCCAAAAGTTCTGTAGCCACTGCTCATCATCCCAAGCCTGCATTATGGTGCAATCTCACTAGTATGTGCTTGTCCTTGCCACATCAGATTGATATCTCTTGAGAGACTGAATTATACAGCTTACCTTCTGAAGGTTGCTCCCTTGAGGTTAGACCCTGCAGAAGAAATAAACTGGAGAAATACACTATTAGTGACTGCACTGGCTTGTAGCCCACATGGCCCATAGTTCGCACTATTGTGCTATTAATTGGAAAATCTTGGGTCATTAGTGTCAGTTTTGTTTTTGCTCAGCACTTTGACTCTGTCAGCATAAATTAACCTGTATATCATGACTGAGGGTTTGGTAAGACCTGTCACAGACTCAAACCCTAATGGTTGTATTTAGTTATCAGCTTAATTCTCTATTCAAAAACATTATTTTGGTTCTTACTAACAAGTGTTCATTACACTAGACATTCTGTCCCTGGTGTAAATCCATTGATTTAAAAAACAGGATGCATTTTATCCATTGTTACTAGTGTCACTATCCAGCCATTATTTACTCTCACAAGCGTTCTTGCTTCATAACAAAAATGCTATGTTTGGGACCAATGACTTTTAGAAGAGGGTTGCTCCAAGAAGGGGAGGGATAGCTCAGTGGTTTGAGCTTTGGCCTGCTGCTAAACCCAGGGTTATGAGTTCAATCCTTGAGGGGGCCACTTAGGGATCTGGGGCAAAATCAGTACTTGGTCCTGCTAATGAAGGCAGGGGGCTGGACTTGATGACCTTTCAAGGTCCCTTCTAGGAGATAGGATATCTCCTTTAATTTAAAATCATCCATCCATCTTTCTAGGCAGGGCACCCTTAAAGATATGTACCAGTTTGACAGACTAACATTTCTAGTAGTATCACTCACTATGTCTTGATGAAAATAGAAGGATCTTTAACAGTAGTGCCTATCCCTTGTCTATCTATCTAGCTAGCTAGCTAATCTGTCTCCTAATCATTTTGATGCACTAACCATGCCCTAGTTCTAGTACAAAATACTTTTCAAAAAAGTTAGTGGTCCACCTTTATTGAGGTCATATTCTAAGTCTTTCTGAACTGTTGCCAAAGCAATATTTAATGCTTACATAGTACTTCTAAGGAGTTAAAATTGTATAAAAGATATTTCTGATGCTTAAGATTATTTTTGTTTTAAAGAGCACACCTGACAAATGCAGTAGAACAGAACAGAATAGATTAATTGCTACAATGGATGAAGTGAAGGTTAAGGACCAGCACAGCATATAGGTTAAGAACAGGGAGACATCCTCACCAGGAACAGGATCTGAGATATGTTTGGGAATGTAAATTTTCTGTATGATTTTGGCAGTAGCACAGCCATTCAGAAACTTGGCTTGATTTCAGAACAATAGCTTTTGTCTGACTGCCAGGACAACCTGTTTCTCATTTATGTGCTGCAGAGAACATGATGATTTCTTTTAGGTCAGATTGCTGTGTGACATAGTGAGAACCAATTGAAGATTACTGGTGGCATTCACAGAGCAGCTGCAAACAATGCTCAGAACAGCACCACGCTTCCATTGTTTTCAGATTAAAGAGGCTGAGTGAGACTATATATAAGCATCTTTGACTCAAAGATAACACAAACTGTCAGTGCTATCAGTCTGGGAAAAGACAAACATTTCTTGGCTGACTCCATAATATCTGGTATAGACAGAAGCTTAGAACTGTTGGCAAAGAGATGATTTCATGATTTCAGTCAAGATCCTCAGACTAGATGGCTGCCTAAAAGGCAGAAAAAATATATCTTGAAAGAAAAGCAAAAACAGAACAATTTTATTCAAAGAGATTGAGTAAGGTAAAAGTTCAAATAGTTGTTTCTCTCCAAGAAACAGAAAGAAAACTGAGAAAAGAGTGCATATGGATCAATAATTTTGTTCTTGTTGTGATCATAAAGTAGGCCTTTTCCTGCCTCTTCATCAGAGAAATTCATCTCTTTTTCCTCAAGCCCCCAACTAGCAATAATTTTACTTGGCCAAGGAAAGCTAGATTGGACCACTGGTGTTTTTAGCAAAACCACAAGAATGAACCACCCTTACAAGGACTGTGCATGCTAGCTCTGCAGTGTGTTCAGCAGCTGCTAAGTTGGTGACAGGGCTAATAAATGGAACTTAGTTTCTACAAGGTAGCATGAAGTGGTAACCACAGGGCTACTGGGCCAATCATAAAGCAGAATTGTGTCTCTGATGTCAAAAAACTGTAACTCCAACTCGCCATATATTCAAAAACTGGAGGTTTTTTAATTTTGTTTTTATAGACAGTGCAGATAAAATGGTCATGAATAATAGCTAAACAACCTTTCAAGAAAAACTCAAAGAAGTTAATTACATTTAAAGGTGTGCTTATCAAAGATATACTAATGTACATACCAAGAAAAGTAGAATCGAACTTGAAAATGTATATTGTCATTAAAATATTAATTGTTAATTATTCAGCAGTTGATGGCTAGTTAACAAAAACCTTGTGGTCCTGTTTCACGGTCATATTAACACAACTTTACACTGTTCTGGCACTGTAAAGAGTGCAAATGTAAGGCTGTGTCTACACTACAAAAGTAACTTACATTGGCATACAGCCACTGCAGTTATAAAATTGCGTGTGTGTGTGCGCACTTGGCTCATGTCGGCGGTGTGCGTCCTCCCCAGGACAGGGCCATTATATCAGTTGTATTGTCAATGTGGGGCATTGTGTGACGGCTCCAGAAAGCCAGTAACAGTCGATGTAAGCAATGCAGTTGCTGTTGACCTAATTACATCAACCATGACCCTACGCTGCTCGGGGAGCGGATGTTACAAAATCGGCATAGAGAGGTACTTACATCAGCGGGAGCCAAATTTAAGTGAAGATACTACTACAGCTAGGTCAACACACACTGACCTAATCCTGAAGTGTAGACCAGGCCTAAATTTTGAACGCTTCAAGGCTACTTTACCCTGCCAGAGAGGTGTAAAGTGGCCTTATAATAAATGTGAAAGGCCCTATGGATTTCATTTAGATTTCTGTTTAGAACAAACCGTGCACTATATTGTATTGCACATACACATCTAAAGTTATTTAACATGTTCATTTGTACATAAATCAACAGAGAGGCATGCATTCTAAAAAGTTGATAGAATACATCCACATAACAATGTAGATTTTTTGACAGTAGTCTAGGTATCATGTCTTTGCAAATATTAGCCAAATCAGTAATAAAAACAAATAATAAAACACAGCTGTAACATGGTAGTCACCTGCTCCTGCCCTGAAGGGCTTGAAATCAACCCTTAAAGAGGGTTGCAGGGGTAAAAGCAGCCCTGGAGAGGGCTGCAGCTCTGAATGCTGGGCTGATTGGGGAAGCAGCCGCAGCTGGGCCACGCCCCAGTCAGGGCCCAGCTGGCCCTATAAAGGTTGGGAGCCAGGAGCAAGGACATAGTCTCTCTCTGAATGCAGAGAGAGAAGGGCCTGGCTGCAGGGAGCTAGAGACAGAGTACCTGAATGGAGCAGGGCTGGGGACAGGCTGAGTTGCTGGGGAGCTCCAGCCTTGAAAGCCTCAGGCTGCAGCCTAGCAGAAGGCCAAGGGGTACTGGGGTTGCAGAGGGTAGCCCAGGGGTAAGCCAAGGCAGCAGGTCCAAACCCAACCTTGCCAGTGATGAGTAGGCTGATACTGCAGTCTGCCCCAGGGCGTGGGGCTAGACGAGGACTGGCAGTGGCCTTATTCTGAGGCGAGGTGGGGATAGTGGGTGGGGGTTCCCTGGGAAGGGGAGACCCTGAGAGAAAGGGGTTACTGCCAGGGGGCAGCACCCCAGAGAACAGGGCACCAGAGTCCAGGGAGGGACATGGGGGCCAAGCAGCAGTGGGACACTGGCCTGCAGAGGGCGTTCCGGAGGCTGGAGAAGAGCTAATTTCCAAGATGACCAGCAGGAGGCACCGCAGGGGTGAGTCCCGCATACGCTTACACGTGATGGAGAATGTGGGCATAGCGGTCCGCCCCTGATACAAGGGGCAGGGCACGGACTGTGGGACGATTGCTCGAATCGGGAAGTTGAGGAACGAACGGTGGAGAAAATGAAGATGGACTATTACTGGAGAGCCTGTGTGGCCTGGCTTGCTGAGCAGTAAGCAGGGGTGCTTCAGCTTCTGCTGGGGAGGGCACATGGACCTCATTGTGGCCCAGGCACCTTGGGCAAGAGGCCGGAGTCAAGGCCGAGGAATTGTTGGGCCTGTGGGGAACCAGGGCACATGAAGAGGGAGTGCCCCCATGGAACTCACAGGGCCCAGGCGAGCCCTGAAGGGAGGGCTATGCCAGAGACACACTATGGAACTGTGAGAGTGCCCCCTGTGAAGTTAACAGGGGAGCACCAAACTTGTTGGGCCTGTGGGGAGCCGGGGCACAGGAAGAGGGAGTGCCCTCATGGAACTCGCAGGGCCCGGGCTAGCCCTGAGGTGGTCAGGGCTGGGCACTGGCTGTGCCTCCTCTGCCAGAAGGGGCGCCAGGGAAAGCGGCCTAGCCCCTAGAAAAGGATGGGGAGGCCGGAGGACCAGGCCAGGTCAGAGACTGCCCTGAAGGAGGGGGTGGTGACGACCAAGGCCCAAAAGAGGGGACTGTCAGGGGCAAGGAGGCCCCAGACAAACCTGGGATCCCATGGGGGATCTGAAAGGGCTACAGTGGGACCCAAACCCCCCCCCCCCCGGGGGGGGGATCTTTGGAGGGGGGGGGGGGGGGGGTTTGTACCTATTGGGTTCCAGGAAGTGGGCGGGTAGAAGCCTGCCCACTGCTAAAAGGTCCCCCCCGAGCCTTAGTGGAGGATATACAGGACCTGGAAACCAACTGATTTTGGGGACAACTAATGAAATAACAGGGATAGGAGTGCAGTCACAGGGTCAAAAGAAGGGAACCTGACGGGGACACTGAGCAGAGAACCCTGGACAGCGCCCACTGTTCCTCAAAGGCACCAAGGGAGCCAGTGGACGCCGCCCAGAGGAACTCTGCCCGGATACGTGAACGGACAGAGGATTGGAAACAGGCCCCACAGTCACAGGAGTCTCCATCGGCCAACCTCCTCTCCCTGGTTTTATATATGGCCGTTTTACCCGGGGCAAAGAGGAAGTTGACCAGGAGGTCCCGTGACTTTGTGGGGTCACAGATAGGGAGTGCATAGAGAAGGAGGTGAGGGGAAAAGTGCAGCCAAAAACATAACAGAATATTCGTGAGGAACCGGTATAGAGGCTGCAACCTGACACACTCCAAGTAAACGTGCTTCAGGGTCTCCCTCACGCCGCAGAAGGGGCAGGTGTCCGGGCCAGGTGTAAACCTCGCCAAATACACACCTGTGCTCACAGCCCCAGAGCCGCGGGCGGAGAAAAAAAAAAGAAAGCCGCCGGCGGAGGAAAAAAAAAAACGAGATGGGCAAGGATGGTTTGTTTACCTGCAGCGTCTGCAGGTTCGGCCAATTGCAGCTCTCACTGGCCGCAGTTCGCCGTTCCGGCCAATGGGAGCTGTGGGAAGCGGCGGCCAGCATATCCCTCAGCCTGCCTCTCTTCCCGCAGCCCCCTTTGACCTGAAGCAGCAAACCGTGGCCAGTGGGAGCTGTGATCGGCTGAACCTGCGGACGCTGCAGGTAAACAAACCGTCCTGGCCCATCAGCAGATTTCTCTGATGGGCTGCGTGCCAAAGGTTGCTGATCCCTGCTCTAGAACCATGAAATTGCCATGGTACCCAAGTCCACCAATACCTCTGCATTGGTGTCAGGTGCTGCAGAGTGCCAGAGCCAAAGAGGGAGTTTGAGTGTGTTGGATACTGATTGCCGCTACCCTGGCGATGGCCACACAGGTATTGGTGTGGCCTGCTGGGGAGAGGGGCCAGAGCTAGTAGGGTTGGTGGGACCTGAAAGTATCATCTTTTTTCTTGGTGGTCTTTGGTCAGGAAATTTTTGATTTCGATGCAGATTTCCCTGACGGGCCACATGCCAAAGGTTGCTGTTCCCTGATCTAGAGTTAGCCCAAGCACCCAAGAGCCCCACCTTGTGCAAAGACTTCCCTGAATTAATAGAGTCCATAGATGGGTCGTTCCTTTCGTCAGGACTGGTCATTCACTAGACAGCTCTCTTAGTGGTAACTACCCTTTGAGGCCACCAAGAAATCTTTCAGTTTGGGCTAATTTGTGCACCACATTCACCAGTTGGCATCCCTTGGCTCTTCGCCCAAAATGTATGCATCCATTGGCAGTGGCATGCATCCTCTCTCTCACACACATGCACACACACATATATTGATCAAGTGAAAAAAAGTTGGAAGAAATAAAATGCTCAGAAACAAGATGTTCAAACAGAAGGGGCCAATCTACTCTCCATATAGCACGACTGGCCCAATTAGCCAGCACTAAGCATGCCGGACAGAGAAAAAAGGACAAGTCCAGAAATATACTCCTCCCTCCTAACCCCAAAATAAATAAATAAAAACAATGAAGTGCTGCAATTCCTAAAATAGTCACCATCCAGAGAAACTAATAATTGCCTCCTCTCCCTTCTGCTTGGTGCTGTTATTTAATTACATAGATGCACTGGTGTCCCCCTCCCTAGGGGTGGATGCTTTGCCCAGGGAACGCAGCTGCATGTGCAGAGAGTGCAGTGTGGGCAGTGTTGGAAGAAAAAGACTGAGGACTGGGAGGAAATAGTAACCTCACCCCAGTCCCCACCTCATAGCTGCACTAATGACAAGAGTGCAACATCTTAACCAAACATGAATGACAATGATCCATTGGTGGCGTTCGTCCTCCTTAACTCACACAGAGAGGAGCCAACCCCACAACACCAGACTGAGCCTGACTGACAAACCTCTGGGACTCCGTATGCACAAAGGAAAGGACTTAAAGGAGGGAGAGGCCCAGCCACTGCGCATGCTTCAGCACTGGGGCCAGCCTACAAGCTACTGTGGTAAAGTGGATGCAGCCCCTCTTTGGGTTTCCTTCCTCCCCCAGCCCTTGCTCCCAGTGCTACCTGGCTGGGTGTGTAAGAGGCACAGCAGGGTCTGGCTGACAGTTAGCCAAGGGTCTGCTTACCAAGGCCTTTTGCAGGCTCTTTAAAGTGGCAAAATCTACAAAAAGTTAATTTCTTTGGCTCCTGACCCCTTCATCTGACTCACCTTCCCTCCTTAGCATCCTTCCAGATTTGCTCCCCCAACCCCTAAGGATGTGCCCATTCACACCACAGGATTTTTTCCCTAACCCATAGTCTTATCGAAATTTTATTAAATTACGTGCTGATTAAAACAAATCACTGATGGACCTACCAAGGGAGAGGGCAATCAAGCTGGCTGCAAGTGCCACTGGATGTCTTTAGAATAGGATCATTTGCCTCTTTATTCCGCCATCACCGCCCATCAAAAATTGAAGTGGGTCCCCCACCCTCCTTTCTATGTGGATATACATCAGGGTCAGATCCCATGTGTGGATCTGGGCCCAAGTAACTGTATAATAGAAAAACATATTTGTACTGTGTGTTAGGGTAGCTCTAAAACTGCAATAAAACGTCCACAGCTAGCCCATGTCAGCTAGGGTGACCAGACGTCCCAATTTTTACTTGTTTGTCCCGCGTCCCGACCGAACATCAGTCGGGATGCGAATTGTCCCGATATTTTGCACTCCAGCGCACAGGCGGAGGGGGCTCGTGCCCCCCCACCCCCCACTCAGCCCCGGCCCCGCCCTGACTCCGCCCCCTCCCTGCCCCATTGGATCTCTCCCCAAATCCACTCCCTGGCCCCACCCCTCCCTGCCCCCATTGGATCCTTTCCCAAATCTCCACCCTGGCCCTGCCTCTTCCCCAATCACGCCGCAGTCCTCCTCCTCCCCTCTCCCTCCCAGGCTTGCACGAATCAGCTGTATGGTAGCGCAAGCACTGGGAGGGAGAGGGGAGAAGCAGGACCCCGCAGCCTGCTCAGGGGAGGTGGAGGCGAGGTGGTGCATGGGGGCGGGACGGGGAGCTGCTAGTGGGAGCTCAGCCCCCACCAATTTTTTCTATGCTCCGGCAGCTCTTTTTTTTTTTTTTAGGTCGACTAAGGCATCTAGGCTGAATGGGGATTCCACCCTGGCCTGTTCATCTTTAATCTTGTCACTGAGGCTGCCCACTGTTCTCATTTCTGGCTAAGCCTCATTCCACTCGGCATATATACCAAACACCGGAACTCTGCTGCATGTTTACAACTGTTTGAAGTGCTGCTTCAGCTGTATGCGTGAGATGCCGGTCATCAAAGGTCACCTCCCATTACTTGAACAGTCCTCAAATTGTCCCAGAAGTAGACTTGACTTTTCCAGGAGTAGAGGTGCCAAACCCAGGGCTTTCCTGATAAGCAGCCTAATCAGTCCCCACGGGCTTGGTCAGTGGGCTAAGCCAGCAGGTGTAGCAGAAATAGGAGCCAATACTGATTTAGGAACCCATGAAATGTATTGCAATTGCTATTGAACATGTCAGCTTGGGCTTGTGAGGGTGGGGGGGCAGGGAGTGTCAGATGAAGACAGTGCGGCTTGAACGTTCAGGACTGCATTCTGGGCCTGCAGAGTGACAACCTGGACCTGAAAGGTTTGTAGGACTCCTACTATCTCCATTAGAATGATACTGGCCTTCATAGGATCCAAGCTTGGCATATCAGTTCTAGTTCCTTTATTGTTTGTATTTTTGGACTGCTCAAACTGTCAGAGACCAGGCTGTGGCCAGACGTGCCCAGTGGCTGGAGCAGGAGTTGGTAGCCAGGAATAGGAGCCCAGAGTCAAAACAGGAATCAGAGGATAGAATCCTGGGGCCAAGAGTCAGAGCCAGAAGTCAGGAATCAGAGCCAAGGGTCAGGAGTCAGAGGCCAGGTGCCCAAGTCAAGGGTCAGAGCTGAAGTCAGGAGTTGGGGCTGAGGGTCAGAGCCAGGTTACCTGGAGTGAAGTAAGACAGGAGCAGGGCTGGGTTCAAGGCAGGCACTATTGCAGTTATGGGCAAATGCTATGCGCAGCCACCAAACAGCTGCTGGGTGTAAGAGCTGGTTTGCTGACTCTTGCCACCAATTAGGCAGTGTAGCCAATCAGGCAACCTGCTACAGGTCAGCTGTGCCATTAGGTTGCCCAGATACTGGTTCTGCTGTTGGTCCTGATTCCTGACAATAATATGATCAGTGCCAAAGAAACGATTGCTCAAATTTAGAAAAAAAATCACAAACCACCACTTAGTGACAAATCTCTCTTTTCTAAGCAATCTAATCCAGAACCTAGCAAGCAAAACAAAACAGTCTCTAGTGACTGTTCTCAGTGCTAGTATCCTGGATCCTTCTCAGTCAGGCCTCAACCCAGGCCATAGTACAGAGACAGCATTTATTACTCAAATGGATGATCTTTTGTGCATAGACAAGGGAAGTATATGCACACTCATCCTGCTGGACCTTTCTGGAGAATTTTAAATCAATAATCACCCAATACTTCTGTATCTTGCCTACACACACGTCAGAGTTGTTCTCAGCATGCCTTTGCTGACTCAGGGAAAGGTAGACAGAGCTGTGTTGATATTTTCTCTCTGAGAGGACTCAGAGGGTAGTATTGGGCAATTGCACATCTGTTGCAATGGCTCTGCCAGATGGGGTGCAGCAGATTTCTGCTCTGTCATCCTCTTGTTAAGTAGGAGAGGTAGTGAGACAGCCTGGGGTGCAGTGTCTTCAGAATACCTAGCAGTATGCTTGGTAGTACACTGATGATACTCAGCCCTACATCTCCATTCCATCAGACCTGGATGGTATGGTTACCTGGCTTTCCTGGTGTCTGGTCAAGAGTGTGATCTGGATGAAAGTAAGGTCAAGTTATGTTCTTTGTCGTCACCTTCAGATTGGATTATCAGCAAAGTGCTTTACTTGCAGTTGCCCTTAAAGATCACTTGGAAACTTCAGCTAATGCACAATACAGCTGACTACTTATTCAGCTGTTTAATGCATGGAACATATTACACATTGCACCATAGACTGAATAAACTTTTAACAGGAATAAGAACAGTAAAAACTTATTCAATAGTTAAAATGAGAAAACATGACTCTGAATACTCAGTCACTTTTCCGAGTAGTACAAAAATAAGTTTTGTCCCTTAGGTTTCTTTTTTCCTTACAATTTTATTGAAATGGAGGTAATCACCCTAAATACATTTCATTGACATATTGGCTCCAAAAATAAAGGTTTGTGTTTTGTGTCTTGGTGTCAGAGACGAAAACACTTTCAAAAATTACAAGATATACACAAGTACTAAAGCAATTTACTTACAAGAGTTGTATGGGAAAACACTATAATAATGTAGCTTGTTTTGGGATACATTTAGTTATATTAATTCTAAAATGGATGGGATTGTTGATAAAACATTTAGGGTGACGTGAGTAGAGTATGAAGTCCTCCTTTTGTGGGGTTTAAAACCATATGTTTGTTGTATGGTGTTTTCTTAGAATGAAATTCAGATTTGTTTTTACAGCTTTCTTTCTGCTGGAATAGAAGTTGTAAATATGCTTTCATTATTGTTCCTAGTCCTTTTGGTAGGTGCATATCCCAGTAGTACATAGACTTGTACTGCTGCACAGAGGGATAAGATTTTCAGCAGATTAATATTAATCTAAAGGTATTGAACATTAAAATGAAATTGCATTTTTATATATGAATGGCATTTTATTATGACATGATTAAATGCGATATCTAATAAACCCTGGAACTGTAAAAGGCTGAGTCTTATAATAAAAAAAATTAGTACAGCTGCCGCTAGACAGATCCAGACTAGAAATAAAGTGCACATTTTTAACAGTGACGGTAATTGACCTTTGGCATAAACTTACCTTGGGATGTGGTGGATGATTTGAAGTAGTTAAATCAAGATTGGCTATCTTTCTAGCTCAACCAGAAATCTTGGTCTTGATGCAAGAATTACTGGGTGAAATTCTATGGCCTGTGTTATATCAAGTCAGACTAGAAGTTCATAATGGTCCATTCTGTTCTTAAAATCTATGAGTATACAATTTGTATGGGAAAAATATCTAGAGTTGTTGAGTTTTCAGATACAATCACAATCTTAAACTAGAATCATTGCAATCTTAAATTCAGGTCATAAAAATCACCATTGTATGTTTCAGTGCAGAAGCTCTGGGCATAAACTGTAGGTTTGTGTGCATGTACTTGTGTGCAATATTTTAAATGGGCCTTTGAGTCAAATACGTGTGAGAAAATAGTTACTATAGTAAATAAATATTTTGGTTGACCGGCAGAATACACAGGCTTGTAAAAACCATTGAAGTTAACATGCATGTTATTAGTCTAGTTTTTTTAATAGAATTAATCTGTTTAATTCCAATTATCTGTTTTAAGACAAATGAGGAAATTTCAGAAGATGCTAATCCACTATGCCTGATCACTTCGCTCAACCCACCATTTGTCCTTCCCCTAGCAATGGGAAATATTGTGGAGCAGATTTCTCCTTCAGGGAGCAACTGTTTGGCTTCCAATTCCTGCAACATTTAGTTGGGCTTTTAGTTCAAGGAATGGTCCAGAAGTCATTCTTTTCTCATTTGGGGGGCCAAAGTGATATTAGAAAGAGTAACCTCCAAGACACAAAGTAGGGAGAGCCACTCTTTAGTTTCCCTTAAAGCCCTAATTCTCACGCTTAGGGAAAAGTCCTATTAAATTTAATAGGGATATAATCTGTAGGGTTTTACAGAAATTTAATATATATCTGGGTAGAGTACTTAAGACCCTGAAATTTGATAAAGAATTATATCTTTTACAGATTTTTTTTGAAAACAACCTATAGAATTGGATGGCAGGGGTATAATTCCCTACTACATGCTAACACACACAAACATTTTCTGTTGGGTTGATTGCCTCAAGAATGCAAAGCAATTTCTGAGTTGCTGTGGTGTGGCCTGTGGCAGTGGTTTTCAAACTTTTTTTCTGGGGACCCAGCTGAAGAAAATTGTTGCTGTCTGCGACCCAACGGAGCTGGGGATTAGGGGTTTGGGTGGGGGAGGGGCTCTGAGCTGGGGGAGGGGTGAGGGCTGTGGGGTGGAGCTGGGAATGAGGGGTTCGGAGTCTGGGAGGGGGCTCTGAGCTGGGGCAGGGGGTTGGGGTGCAGGAGGAGGGCAGGGCTCTGGGCTGGGACTGCAGGCTCTGGGGTGGGACCAGGGATGAGAGTCTTGGGGTGCAGGAAGGGACACCGGGTTTGGGAGAGGGCTCAGGGCTGGGGCAGGGGATTGGGGCACAGGGTTGGGGCACGGACTCACCTCCGGCGGCTCCCAGTCAGCGACGCAGCCCGGGTGCAGAGGCAGGCTTCCTGCCTGTCCTGGCACCTTCGACCGTGCTGCGCCTGAAGTGGCCGCAGCAGGTCCGGCTCCTAGGCAGACACACGCAAGCAGCTCCGCGTGGCTCTCGCCAGCAAGCGCCCTCCTCCCCGCAGCTTCCATTGGAGAGTGCGGAGCCAGTGCTCAGGGCGGGGGCAGCGTGCAGAGCCTGGTGGCCCCCCTGCCTAGAAGCCAGACCTGCTGCTAGCCACTTCCGGGGCGCAGCACGGTGTCAGAAGTGCCTCAGCCAGGCAGCACCACCGACGGGATTTTTAAATCCCTGTTGGCAGTGCTGACCAGAGCGACCCAGTGCCTTACATGCTGTGACCCAGTACTGGGTCACGATGTGAACTTTGAAAAACCCTGGCCTATGGAACACTTCTATTGCATTTCCTCTGATACAGTTTGTACAGTGGGAGTGCTGAGAGCCAGCGTCGTATTATTGCCTAGGCTGACAAGGCCTAGGGCGGCAAATCTGCAGGGGCGGAAGCTCCCCTCCACGCCTCGCCCCCCTGCTCCAGCTCACCTCCGCCTCCTCTGCAAGCGCGCTGCTGCATCCTGTTTCTCTCCCCTCCCAGCGCTTCCCCCCGAAACAGCTGTTTCGCGGGGCAGGGAGGGAGGGGGGGAGGAAGGGGAACGCTGCGCGCTGGGGGAAGAGGCAGGGGCGGGGATTGGGGGAAGGGATCCAATAGGGGAAGAGAGGGGGCGGAGTTGGGGCGGGGACTTTGGAGAGGGGGTTGGAATGGGGGCGGGAAAGGGCGGAGTCGGGGCGGGCCAGGGCGGCAATTATTTCCCGGCCTAGGGGCGGCAAAATTATTAATCCACCGCTGCTGAGAGCCATTGAACCAAACTGTAAACCCTGTATATAATGGAAACCTCTTTAAGCCAAGGGGTGCAGCAGCACCCCCAGTTTTAGCACCTATGCCCCTAGTGAAACTTTAGAAAAGCTGGTCACGGATAACATACACCTTTAAAAATTATTACAAATTAACTGGTTCTACATGAATAAAAAACCTGTTGAAACATAAAATATTAATCTGTGAAGCTTTACAGGTGAAAAAAAAAGCAATTTCTGCAGTTAGGTGGCACTGTTTCCTTTTTCTTAACAAAGCCTTGTTAGCGTGTTTCAAATGCAGTAAGAAGATGTGATTTAGCCCTTTCAGATTAAGTAGATAGAATCAAGTCCACATGCTGGAAAGGAACTGGAAAAACATTTCTCTATTTTACAGGATCCTTAATTATTTACCTTCCCACTTTATTCTGGAGCTAATATTTACCTTCTACTGTATATGTTGAATTGACACTTCACCTTGTAAGGTACCATAATTGAGGTGTCTGCTGGATGGGAGAAATTGCTGAAGGTGAAATTTCAGGTCTGTCCAGATGCCCTGCCTAAAGTCCTGTGCCCTACTTAAACTTCACAGTAAGGATGAATTTCACCCTCACAAGGAAATGGAGGGCATGGCCCCCAAGACCACTACAGTCCTATATTGAGGTTGTGCAGGAATGTTGCTGGGGATCTTCCCACTGGCCCAGGTGCAGGGAGGGTCCATATTTATGTGGATGAAATGTCTCTTATGTACTCATCACAAGTGGTTTGGAGGGGCCATGACTATGTAGGGTCATGGGAGTGGTCAGAAGGTCTGAGCTACACCCTGCCTCTGATTTGTTGGGGGATGGAGTTTACTTCCAAGCTCCACCCACATGCATACACATTACACCTGTGTAAAGCCCAGTTACTCTGTCTTTGTGAAAGCCTAGGGCAGGTCTACACTACCCCTTAAATTGATCTAACATATGTTGCTCAGGGCGCTATGTCCACATCGGTGATACTCCCAGCCCAGGTCAACAGACTTGGGATAGCAAGACTCCTGCTAGCCTGTAAGAATACAAAGAGCTTTGAAGTTAGAGCTTGGGCTATGAAGTCTAGGGAGCAGAATGGGCTTCACTACCTGAGCTCCAGCCCAAGATGCAACTTCAAAGCACGGTTGACACAGCTATTTTTAGAGTGCTAGCATGAGCCCCACTACCCCAAGTTTGTCAGCCCTGGCTGGGATGCTCGTTGCCATGGACTGTATTGATATACCCTCAGAGACTTTGTCTAACAATGTAAAATGGCCATCACAGGGCAATAATAGGACCAACACTCTCACTAACCCCTACAGAACCAGTCTATATGCCATCACCCCTGGAATCTGGTAAGCTGATGATAGGGGCAGTAGGGGATGGAGCAATTAGTACGAAAATGTCATAAAACCATGATATTTAGAAGTATATATTGTAGTCCTGGCATCCACAAACTCCCATGTTACCTTACTCATGTTCCAAAATTCCACATCCGTTTCATAAGGATTGTCTCAATTTACCTTGTAAGTTGCTCCATCACACAGGAATTGGTTCATATTAAGAATCAGGCCATCAGCCACTAATGACCCAGTTGTTCAGGAATGTATTATTCTTCTGTATTATGGCAGTGCTAGGATTCCCAGTCAGCACTGAACAAACAATAAATCAAAAAAGAATGGACAAGAAGCAACAAGTGGTTGAAAGTGCCAACGCAGTTGGTAGGGAGTGTGGTGGGAGGACAACACAATCATAAAAAGCAGGGCTTTGCATAATAAAGAGTAGTCCCAGGTAGCACCCTCCCATCTACCACCTGGAATAAATGTGTCTTGATTTTCATAATTGCCGAGTAGTCACAACTCCATTTGAAATCCACAGGAGCTGCTGGTGCTCAACACCTCTGAAGATCAGGCTCATATTTTATCTATTGCAGCCCACAGATTACTATTATATCTAGGTATGTGCCATGTAAATCAACATGGTAGGTTTTTTCCATTGTTTTACAGGCTAGAGCAGTACTTCAGTAACATTTCAGTACTAGTGCCATGGATTTACCAATCCTCATGCAACTGTCTCTAATAAACACTTGTACTCCTTTTAAAAATTTGTGTAGCCTAATAATTTTTTAAGTAACAACTGGATTGGTTATGTGGCTATCAACAGCTGCTTTTAACGGATTATCTTTGTAAAAAATCATCAGTATGACAAGTTTGACTGATGTAAATCAACCCCTTATAATATTTGCCAACTCCTTAACAATGCTCTCTTGATCCATACAGTTTTATAATATTACATTTCAATAAATACTGCACCAGTGAGTCATTGTTTGTGCCTTTCTAAAATAAGTCTGAAAAGCTGCTTTTCTAGATGCAGTTTGTTCTGCTGCACTATATAATATAATGATAATTTTGAAAGAATTAGCTAAATAAACCATGTAATTCAGCTCCACTGTAATACCAGGATCTTCTGTTAATTAATTCTCTCCTATCTGATACGCTTCACGTAGCCTACTTCTGTTCTTTAATTCACAATAGTCTATACAATCATTAGAGAGCTTATTAGCCTGGACAGTCCCAACTATAAATTACTGTACAGCATCTCAGAATGTTTAGCTAGTCTAATGCCTCTTTTTCAAAATACGATTCCAGCTCATGCTGTGGAGTTGCTAAAAGACGATTCCACTGTTACTGTTATTTATGGAGTGCATGTTTCTTGAGTAAATTGATTGGACAAAACCTTCCTCAAGGCCAGGAGTTGACCACATCTGCATAAGTGATGCAGCTGGTGACTCATCTTGATAATTAATTTGTTGATAAAAATAATTGTTTACTGACACAGGAACAATATGGAGGGTGCAGATGTGAGGACGTGTGTGCTATTTCTCAAGAGCTGTAGCAGGAAGCCAGGTAGGAGAGGCTGAGATCTGAATAGCAACTCTACAATGATGCAAAGATTCAGAGTAGCATCAGGGATAACAAACATTTTTCATTCTAAAGAATATTTGTTGTTCAGTGTTAGAACAAAATGGCTCCATCTGAGAGTCTTTACTGTTGTCACATAGAACATGGAGGCACAGAGCTTCTGTACTGATGGAACGGATATCTGGGGATCTACTGCAATGGCTGAATCCCCTCTCACGTCTACAGTGTGGCAAGCCTTGGTTATGTAACAGGGTGGAAACTCCACAAGTTAAACTCGCAGAATTTTCTGCCCCCTATGCAGGAATAATTTGGCCCTATATAATCAGAATGGGATCAATGCTTTTTCCTGGTACTGCACTATTATCTCACAAAACCCTCAATATATAACTAGTAACTAAAAAGTCAACATTTCTCTGAAGAGAGGACACTGACGTGTAGATGTGGTTAAGTGAATACTATAAATACAAATCCTTCCCTGTGACAGGGTAGTAGCTCACCGCTGCGGCGCCCCCTCCTGGTCGTCTCGGGGAATTAGTTCGAACCAGTAGAGCACCCTCTTCAGGTGGTGTCCCGCCTGTCGTCTCGCCCTTTGTTAGATGCATGGACTTGCGTTGCTCCCAACGTACGGCGTCCTCTTCCGGAACACCGTCCTCCGACAGTGTCCCTTTGTCGATTCACACCCCCTTCCGGGGGGAGGGGGTGGTTAATCGACAGCCCCACACCTTCAAACCCAATCCTTGCAGTCCCGGGTCTGGCGTGGTTCTGGCCGGCCGCTCCCTGTGGCCTATGGCTGTGCGTAGGGCACTACAGAACACAAAAGGGGAAACGGGGGGGGGGGGACTCAGGCCCGCCCACTACTCTGAGTCCCGGTCCAGAGGCCCTCTGGCGACAGTCTCGCTGTCCTCCTTCTCCTGTCTCCTCTGACTACTCCTCTGGACCGCTTCCCCAACGGCCCTTCTCTATGCTAGGCCTCCTCCTCCCAGACCGGCCGTCTGGCAGGCTATGGAGTAGGGCCTTCTCCCGCTCCCTCAAGCTGGCCTGCACTGCGCTGTCCGTGGCGCTAGCCGCCCAGCTCTGGAGACAGACCTTCTCCTCTGAAGACCTGGGACAGACTGCCTGCTCTCACTCTGAGCGGCCTTTTATATGGCAAAGCCGAGCCCTGATTGGCTGGCCCCAATCTGCCTTCTGATTGGCTCCAAGTAAGTCCTTCTCTAATTGGCTGCGCGTCTACGCAGGCGCCTAGGCCTGCCGCAGCCCACCCTCTCTGGGCATGGGGCAGCCGCCCCACCACATTCCCCTGGATAGCTCAGTGGGTTTGAGCATTGGCCTACTAAACCCAGGGTTGTGAGTTCAATCCTTGAGGGGGCCACTTGGGGATCTGGGGCAAAATCAGTACTTGGTCCTGCTAGTGAAGGCAGGGGGCTGGACTCGATGACCTTTCAAGATCCCTTCCAGTTCTAGGAGATGGGATATCTCCATTAACTTAAAAGTACTTTTTTTTTAAATGACAGACTCTCAGTCAGTTGAGTGTCAATCTCTACATATACAAAACAAATATCTGCACTCAACATAATGTCTATTACTCAGTCTATTCAGAGCAGGTGTCTTCTGTGACAACTCTTGTTGGAGATTTACAAGTCAAAGAGCAATTCTAAAGCATATTATATATATTCAGTTTTAGCATAATTCAGATTTAAGTCTGCTTATGAATACTAATACATCTCTGTGATTCTCTTGAGCTCTCTATACCATATTTAACACATATTGGCTTCCCCTCATTCTTTGATCACAAAGTTCCTTTGGCTCAAGCTGTGCCTTGGGAAACTATGCCATATATTAATATGACTATGTGAAGTGTCACCAGCCACAGAGAAGGTGAAAAAAAATAATTGAAATAATTTATCAAAAAATTAACCACAGTTCTTCTGTGAATAGTTGTTAAAATACTCTGATGCCATTATGGATTTTTTTTAGGGCTGTCAATCTCTGAAGCGATTAACTCAAAACAAATTAACTCAATGTAAAAAAATTAATTGCAATTAATCACAGTTTTAATCGCTCTGTTAAACCATAATAGAGCACCAATTGAAACTTGCTATAAATATTTTTGGATGTTTTTCTACATTTTCAAATATATCGATTTCAATTACAACATATAATACCAAGGGCACAGTGCTCACTTTATATTATTTGAAGTCAGGACAGCTTCCAAGTTTGACTTAATTTGATGTGGGTCATCAAAATGCCACAAGAGTTACCGCTATAAAAGCTAGGAAATGATAACTATGCTATTGTTCTGCGCCAAGCAAACCTACCTGCAGGCAGAGACCCAGAATCTGTTTTTATTATTTGAATCCGTATGCTTCTGCACATCTCCATTTCAAAAGGATAGGTGAAAAATGTAACCGCTCATTCCATTTCCCATATGGAAAATATTGTTTTCTGATTTTTTTGTCCTTAAATATGGATTTTTTTCCATAGCATTTTGTATTTGGGTTAATGTTGGGTTGTTGTGAAGAGAAATGGTTTTGAAGAAAACTATGGAAGAAAAATAAAATATTTTATTTAACACAACTGTTTTTCACTATTCAAGCATATGACATAGTTAACAACCTTATCAGCATATTTTGATAAATTTCCTTGCCAGGACAAGAATGAAACTTCTCCTGTTGCCATTGAAGTCAAGAGAAGCTTAACTATTTACCTCAGTGAGAACAGGAGTAATGAGCCTATGAATCTGCTACAGGGTATGGACCAAAATACATCACTAGGCTTCCAAAATCCTTTTCATTATGCAGTAGAAACTGATGAACAAGCAATTAGATCACCTATAAGTTTGTTTTAAGTAACTCCTTTTCCATTTCATTTTGCTTTCAGCACAAGCAACACATAATGAACACAGCAGTGTTCATTGCTAAACCTGATTTTTTAAAGACTGTACTCTTTAGAAAGTAGCAGCTGTTAAATTTACCATGCAAAAAAATCCCAGCCAAACAAACAAAAAAACCTGTATACCAAGAGTTGCAGTAGGTAAATAGTTTGATAGTAGGTTGAAAAATTAAATTACAGGTTTACTTATCAAAGGAAAACAATATTTTTCTTGCAAATTGTTCTTTTCAATTTTAAAACTGCTACCACTTAGGCATTTATTGCACAATATATTACTTTGGCTACTAAATTGATTCTTGAGTGGTTTAAAGTTCTGTAACAAAAAATACAAAACGTTGGAAAAAAGGTTTTCTATTAAAGATTCTGGCCATTCCCTTACATGACCTACAACTTCATAATCAACCAGAATTAAATATATGCAGATATCACAGTAATAATCAATTAAAGGAGCTTGAAAAATACAGTCTATAGGAACTTGAAGAATAATTGCAGATTAATTTCTGTAATGCCCAAGATGAGATGAGTTCCATTTTAGTTTCAACATTTTCACTTGCCAAATGAAAATGCTAATCATACTTATTCAAATGTTTAAAGAAAGGATTTGGACTGTTTAGGGCAAATAAAGAATCTGAAGAGCTACATTCATACGTTCAACCTAGCCTATCATGAGTGAGGTCCTTCCTCTTAAATATTTGGGAAATGTCTAGTGTTAGCTGCAAACCAATATATGTGAAACCCATGTGCATAGAGATAAAAGAGGACTGATGAGGACTAACTAGATTTTAATTACATTTACAATTAATCGTTCTGAAGTTTTATTTTTTCAGTCGTGGATTGGCAAAATTTTATTTTTGAAAGTGAGAGATTGACAATACTGATCAACATCTGGTAGCTGTTTGCCCCAATACTATCATATAAGTACAGGGATGAATAAATACGTTGGGAACCTACTGGTGAGAGAAAGCTTAGTTTTAGACCAAAATTTAGATCTGGATCTGGATTTTGAATTGTCCATATTTTAAGCATGCTGAGATCTGGGATATATATAAATATATATATATAAAGTGAGAGAGAGCAAGCAGCTGTGAAATTTGGATCCAGGTCCATATTCCTAACACTCTTCAAAATGGTGGTTTTCCAGTCTGTGAGTTTTGGTTGAAGCTCAGATCTCATAGACAGCATCTAACTCTTGGCAACTCAGAGAATCTTTATTTCAAATCCAAACATGGAATACCAAAATAAGCACCCCCCACATGCCCCAAAAAGAAGAAATAAAATATTCTAGGCCTTGCCTTTCCTTGTCTGAGTCTCTCTTCCCATTCTAAAAATCTGTCTCATTGCTTTTAGTGATGCCTTAAAATTCGAGCCAGTAGCTGTAAAGAACTAGTGCAGCATTACTACACTCAAGTGCTTTCCTCGTGAAGAAAATATCCCAGTCAATTTCATTCACAGCAGGTGGATGCCAAAGTTTAAACACTTCAGGACAGTAGTGCATTCTTTCAATTCCTGTGCAGTTGGTAGTCTCATAGTGGTGCAAGTAAGCTGGTATGGTTAGGTATGCCGTACCATTAAGACATTTATTGCAAGTATGCTGTATCGTAAAGACACATTTTCAAGAATGAATTATAGAGGCCTGCATGGATACAAATTTATACCTGTGGATGCAGATATCTATGGATAGAAATCGGTATCTGCTGAACCGCAGGGATCTCCTGGGAACTGCAGTGGCGAAAGGAGCAGAATGTGGGGCCGCCGCTCCTAGGAGCCATTGCCCTGCGCCGGCAGCTCCTCCATCGTGGCTGTACCGCTCCCAGCCCTTCCACGCAGCTGTGTCTCCTGTCTGGGATCTGTACCACTCTGCGGAAGGATAGGTCTGGGGGTGGGGCTGGAAGGGGTACAGCTGTGCCAGATGACAGGGTTGGGTGTGGGGCGCTGGCCCCATGTTCTGCTCATTTCGCTGCTGCGGTTCCCAGGAGAGCCCTGCGGTTCAGTGGATATCGATTTCTATCCGTGGATATCTGCATCTGCAGGTATAAATTTGTATCCGTGCACAGTTCTAGTCACAGAACATTTTTTGTGAAGGGGGGGTCGGGGTCGATACTGTACCAGCAAGAGTTAAAATCTACTTGCACCACTGCTCAGTCTTCTGTGAGGGAAGATGACATGATGCCCAATCTGCATTATAATTGCCTATTCAAAAAAACCCCCAACCCATTGATTTACATTTACTTACTGTGACAGACCCAGACCAGTGGGGTACAGGAGTCTGGTAGAGGGCAAATATACTGGTCACTGGATGAGTAGTTTTCTTTTCCCTGAGTGACCAGAGAAGGGGCTGCACTAGAGTAATCAGGAACCTGCTAGAACCAGTTAAGGCAGGCAGGCTAATTAGGTCACCTGGAGCCAATTAAGAAGAAGCTGCTAGAATCAATTAAGGCAGGCTAATCAGGGTACCTGAGTTTTAAAAGGAGCTCACTTCAGTGTGTAGTGTGAGGAGCTGGGAGTGTGCTGCTGGAGGACTGAGGAGCACAAGTGTTATCAGACACCAGAGGAAGGTCCTGTGGTGAGAATAAGGAAAGTGTTTGGAGGAGGCCATGGGGAAGTAGCCCAGGGAGTTGTAGCTGTCATGCAGCTGTTACAGGAGGCACTATAGACAGCTGCAGTCCACAGGGCCCTGGGCTGGAACCCGGAGTAGAGGGCGGGCCCGGGTTCCTCCCAAACCTCCCAATTGACCTGGACTGTGGGTTCTTCCAGAGGGGAAGGTCTGTGGGCTGTTCCCCAACCCACATGGTGAATCTGAGGCAAGAAAATCTGCCAATAAGCGCAGGACCCACCAAGATAGAGGAGGAACTTTGTCACATTACATAGAGTTCACATAGCATAGGTGTCATAAATTATGACTTTTTCAACATGATAGCGGTCCACAGTAGTATACTCAAATGCTATGATTAGGGATTTAGCTAAAGCCTTCCTGAATTGTTGCATTATAGCATTGTCCCTGTTCAGGACACAATGACATAACTTGTGGGTCTTAAATGAATGGCTGACACTTGACTATCTTAGAATGACTAAACGCATTGAACAACTGCTATTAAAGACAGGCAAGGCTGGAGAAGAGTGTGAATTAGTTTTGTGAATGTGGGTTGAAAGCATTGGTCTGTTAAGTCAGATTACACTTTTTCCTTTTGCATCATCATGGCTGCCACAACTAAATTCAATTTATACTAAAAACATAGGGAATGCCATACACATGAAGATTACAGTGCTAATCTAAAAGCTACATACTGTTTTTTTCCCCCACTGCTTTTTCTTTTATTATTTTTTTCTATTCCATCTACCTTGCTCTCCTGCCTCCATTTTCTTCTTTTCCTTCTGTTCTGTTTTCTTTTGGCTATTTGTTTATCTCCCCCCCCTTACTGTATTTCTACTTTTTTATTTCTTTGGGGGAAGAAAACTCACCTTTTCTTCTCCCATTTATAGGATTTAGCAGCATTCTCTTTTCCCTCATTGTTTCTTTCTCTCCCCCATTTCCCCATTTTTTGTTGTTTCCCTGACTCTTTTCACCTGTTGCTGTTTTGATGCTTTCCCCCTTTGTACTTCCCCTGCTATTCAGTAATGTCTCCTCTCACTTATTACTCTGCTTCTTCACCCACCTTTTAACCTCAAATTCTCCCCTACCTCTGCAGCTGAAAATCATGTTTCCTCACAATGGTGCTTCATGCACCATTCCATCTGACAGTAGGGCTCAACTATCTCACAATGCCTTGCACGGAAAGAACTGTTGCCACTTTCAGGCCACAGTATTTTCTTGTGTTTGTGAAGAGCTTTGAGATCCTCTGATTAAAGGTGCTATGTAAGTGCAAAGATTATTTTCATTGGAACTTGTACCTTCGGAAGAGAGAAGTTAGTAGCTCACTGCATCACCCAGACTTCAAAGTTACTTGTTTTACAAAAATCTGATTTTGCATTAGGTATTGTATTGATTTGACAGAGAATTACCTTTTACTTGCCAACGTGTTATTAGTATGTCACACACTGGTTCTGAATTATCAACTCATTGTGAAGTAATTATTAAACAGCAAAAGAAAGAGACATAGTTGCGAAAATTACATAGGTTCTAAGTCTTTGTCTCGTGTTTCTCACACTTCATGCACCTCAGTGCATCTGTCTGTCAATGTGCTGAAGATACAATGTTTCTCAGATACTTAGAAAAGGAGGTCCAGAAACTTTCAGTACATACTTAACACTCTGGAGTTGCTAGCCAGGGTGATTTTCTTCAGTCATATGAAGAGTCTAGTAATTGAGAAATGGAATCACATATAAGAGTACTTCCTACACTGACTTTTTATTAGCAATTTAAAAAAATCTCTGTAAAATTCAGTTTTTAAAATGTAACCTTAAAAATCATGGCTATGAATATTTAATGTTTAATTATTTTAAACTGGGCCAACTATTAACATTATATATGTTAATAGGGGGGAGGGATAGCGCCTAGGCCTGCCGCAGCCCACCCTCTCTGGGCGTGGGGCAGCCGCCCCACCACATTCCCCTGGATAGCTCAGTGGTTTGAGCATTGGCCTGCTAAACCCAGGGTTGTGAGGTCAATCCTTGAGGGGGCCACTTGGGGATCTGGGGCAAAACTCAGTACTTGGTCCTGCTAGTGAAGGAAGGGGGCTGGACTCAATGACCTTTCAAGGTCCCTTCCAGTTCTAGGAGATAGGATATCTCCATTTATTTATTTATCTATCAACATGGCATTGACAAGGCTGAATTATCAGGGAACCTCATATGTAGTTAGAACTATGAAACAAGAACTGTGATAGAGAAGTTGTGCTGTGATGCCTAAGTCACTGTTATCATTGCATCATATGTAGGTATTTATAAATATATTTTAAAAGCAGTTCAGATGTTTAGGTACAAAATCTGGCCTGTTATTTGTAGTTCAGTCATGCCTATAGTCCCAACGAAGATTAGGGCCCCAGTGTGCTAGCTGCTGTACATATAGATAGAGTCCCTGCTCTGTCTAAATAGATGAGATGGACAAAGGGAGGGAGGAAGGAAATATCCTCATTTTACAAAGGGGGCACTGAGACAGAGAGAAATTAAGACTCCCATTGACTTCAGTGAGGTTTCAGTCAGGCTGTAAGTGTCTTGCCTAAGGTCACACAGGAATTGTGCAGTATTGCTGGGAATAGAATACAGCTCTCCTGAGTCCTGTCCAGTGACTTAACCATAAGCTTATTCATCCTCTCCATTCATAAACTATTTTAATCTAATGAGAACTGCCTTTTGGAATCAAAATACCCATTTCATAAACAGAAATGTTAAATGTATCATTCCATGTTTGAGAAATCCATTTAAAAAAAGCTGATATTGTACCTTATTTTAAACATAGCTGGGGTGCAAAGAATGGGGAAAATCATTGCTTTCCTAAGAAGAAATCACAACATTAGAAGAGAAAATAAATATTTAAGTTTCTAGGAAGTATAATACATGATGAAGAAAGAAGAAGAAAAGGTCTGATTCAAAGCCCACTTAAATCAATGGGTCCAAAATGAAAACATAATTTATAATTAACTTTCAAAAATGCTGTTGGTAATAAGAAGAACTATTTAAATTATTCACCATGAATCAGTTATACAGCCAAAAAAAAAACCTTTTCACAAATTTGTTTGAGTGCATCCTAGTTTCTATGAATATATTTGTTATTCACAAGTATTTGCTAAATATTTTATGGAAACAAATTTCAGCCTTTGATTGTTAACAAACTTTACATTGAGCATGACTGTTCACTATTCATTATATCTGGTGCATGGAATGTGATTTAAATCACATGGTATTTTTTCTACTTCCTGATTGGACAACTGAAACCTTTTAAGTAGGAGTGTAACAAATGAAGATGGCAAATAATGGATAACACCTGTCAGCATGCATTGTCTAATAAATAACAATTTATGCTACAATTCAAGGAATGCATTGGATTCACAAACATTTTCATGACAAAACTAGCAGTTATCAAAATATGCAAAAAGGATAAATAATACAACTATGGGCAATAGTGGACCCAACATGTCACATTTATTGAAGAGCCTTGTCTCAGCAGGAAGATTTAAATCCTCTCCCAGTTGGCAAATAGATGGGATCAATACAACATCTCACAGCTCCAGAGCATTTTCCAAAATTGAATGGCTGAATTGTTGACAAGTAATACTCGGACCATCCCTCTCCCTGGTTCACATGACACAGGGAGAAAGTGTAGTATACGGGGCTGTAAGGCCCTGATTCAGGAAAACACCCTGTGACACTCTATTCACCGCAGTGGTAGGATTATGATGTGATTATGACATAATTATGATACCCCTTGTACAAAATGTGTCATAAGGTGTCAATAGAAAAGTTATGATTTGCTGAATATGATTATCCCATGTATATGAATCTCATTTTTGTATTTGGAATTATCATTATTGACTATGAATCTGTATTTCAAATGTGCTTGTTCCTGGGTAACACCCACAACTAGCCTTTCAGGTACAACAGTGAAGAAGCTAGACAGTACTAACAGCGCATCAATGAAAATAATAGACCAGGGAAAAGCCTTGTCCTCACCTGGGGACGCTATGGATAATGGCTGCCATGACTCAAGCATGCAGGGGCATGTGATTAGACACATGATACTGAACTCCATTTTGGTACCTGTATTTTTCCACAAGCTGGACTGGGAACTTGGCTTGAAACAATGGGATTCCAGCCATATGGAAGTAACTATAAAATTGGGGAGTGACATCACCAAGGGGCCTCACTCTCCACATAACAGAACACTTGGAAACACCTGAGGAACAAAGACTGAACTGTGGAAGGGGGGTCCCAGACAGGAAAGAAGGAAATTCTTTGTACCTTCCTCATCAATACTAAAGAAACTCATTGCTGGCTATTTCTCTGATATAATGGATTGGTGAAGGTATTTTGCTTTCTAATTTTATTTTTATTGATTTTAGACGTCCAAAACGTTTAACAATGTCATCTTCCCATCTTCTTGGAGGCCGATCAGATGGTCTTTTCTGTTCTTACGGGTACCACTAATGATTGTGGTCCACCAATTGTCCATGAACTGTGCTATGTGGCCCACCCATTGTATCTTATTATATCTGGGCTCCATGACAATATCTTTCCGTTGCGTTCTCTAATCATTTCATTTGGGATATGATCCAGAAGGGAAATTCTCAACATAGGTCGTTCCATTGTCCTTTCAGCTACCGACAGCCGCTGTTCTTCTCTCTTCATCAGTGCCCATGTTTCACTGACATACAGCATGGCTGGCAGCACTGTTGAACTGAAGATATTTGTACGTGTGGTCTTCTCGATTTTTCCTTTGAGGATGTTCTTGATGGAATTAAACTCGTACCATCCTGCCCGTATCCTTCACAAGAGTTCTCCGTTCATGTCGTGGTGCATATTAACTTCTTGGCCCAAATATACGTACTATTCCACTTCTTCAATTTCTTCTCCTGTTAACCGTTATTTGGGTTTTTCGTAAGACATCTGATCACATGTATTTCATTTTGCAATGGTTCATTTTCAGATCGACCTGACTACTTTCATTGTCGAGTCTCCGTAGCATGTTCTGCAGTTGGTTGGTGCTTTCAGCAATTAGTATGATGTCATCCATGAATCTGAGATGAGATATTTATTCTCCATTTATATTAACACCACTCCTCAAATTGATCTTGTTCATAACCATTTCAAGGCAGGCGGTAAATAGTTTAGGTGAAATCGTATCTCCTTGCTTTACACCTTTCTCGATTGGGATGCGGAGGGGAGTTTTGAGGAGAGTAATGTCTGTTGTACATCCAGTATTTTCTTCCTTCAACAAACTGATGTACTGCATATTAATACCCTGATCTGCGAGCGCCTTTAATATTGCATTGAACTCGACGCTATAGAAGGCCTTTTCATAGTTGATGAAAGCAATGCACAGCGGGAGTTTGTATTCCCTCGCTCTTTCTAGGAGCTGGCTAAGGGTAAATATATGGTCGACCATGCTGAAATTTCTTCGAAACTCTGCCTGCTCTCTTGGGCTGTTGTTCATCCAGACTCTGCGAGAGTCAGTTCATTATCACCGCTAATAGTATAGATTTGCAAAATTGAATGCATGGATGAGCACATTACACACACAACAAAAACCAATATTAAATTTAAATAATGCATTAATGAGGCAAACAAAGTCATGGCCTAACAAATATTTATTTGCCTATGCTTTATAATACATGCTTCCAACAGGCTAGATTATACGCCTATAATTTGTTTTGAGTAAGAGGGCAATGTGTAGTTTTGTTGCGTCAGGAGCAGATTAGGGTGAGAAATGTGACTCTTGGAGGCCTATCCTCCCTCCCCCACTTATGTGGGGGGTGGGGAGAAGTAATCTGCTACTTTTCTAAATCACTTGCAAATTACATCCCCTGCCACACTGGCCCAACTGCACTCTTTATACTCTGCCCCTCCATACCCACCTGCATGGGAGAGGAGCTATTGGTTCTCTGGAAGCTTCTCTCCACTGCCAGTGTGTAACCCCTGCAGGGAGTAAGGGAGTGCCTTATACTTCCTAACCTCACTATGCAGGTATATAGTTGAAGGGACAATCTTGTCTTATATTCACTGTACCTCTAAAATACCACTGACACCATGAAAATGCATTCAAAAGGGTTGCAACATTGAAATTAGAGCTGTATAAAACAGATCTTTTAAAGTGTTCATAGGTAAATACATGCCATTGTCATCAGTAAAAAGCTTTCCCCTCTCAACCTCCCGCCCCTCAATAAACTGACAAATTTGTTCTGTGGAAATAAATGAGGCTTCACAAGGTTTAGCTTTATTGAAAATTGGCAGACATACATTTTCCATTTGCTTACACATCTTTGCTTTTTTGCCCGTCTGTGATTGCACAATTAAAGATAAAATGTCTACATTTATAATCAAGGATCAACCTGTGAGTCAGCATGACATTAGCTGTTTAGTAGCTTTTTATACTTTGCTATGAATTTGCTGTGGTTGTTGCTTTTTATTTAAGCTTTGAGGAACAGAAGATACATGAAAGCTCCAAAAGACAATGTCAACACTGATTAGATGCAGGGTCATCTCACAGCCCCTAATTTTAGGTATGTGATGAAGCTTTTTCTGCTAATGCGAAACCAACAGGGGACCACAGCAAAATACATTTGAGGAATTATATTCAATAAAAAGAGACTTGAGACATTCCACAATGTGGGATTCATGGTAACTTTTTCAGTAAAAGCATGGCTAAATATGCAACACCACGAAACCTTTGTTGGGCTCTCAGTAGTACTTCTATATTGTGATTTCGGCTTGAGCTAAGGATGGCTTGGGACTTGAACTAAGAAGTGGTGATCTTCCACCATCGCTAAAAAAAATAAGTGTGTGTATACCTATAAATATATGGTCAGTTACTGGCTGCCCCAGCATGGGGGAAGAAGTGGAGTAGGAGACAGGGCAAAGGGAGCCCATTTCCTCACTCTTCTGCAACGGTACTTTGTAACACAAACAGCATTACATTGTGTGTGTTTATTTCCTTATATAAGTATTCATTTAGGTCCCAATTCAGCAAGTTACCTAAACACATGCCTACCTCTAAGCATGTGAGTATTCTCAGTGAACAGTCTTATTTCAAGATGGTCATAAAAAAGTTAGGCTCATATTTAAATATCTTGCTGAATCAGGAGTATAGGGACTAACACAATGCTCACTGAAATAAATGAAAAGACTCGTTGATATAAATGCGCTTTGGGTCAGGCCCACGTATATTAGATTATTTGTATTACTTGTGCTACAAATTGTTGTACAAAGAGATCCAATTTTGTGATATTAGAGTACCAGGGACAGTCTGTACCTCTGTGTTCAGCCGAAATTTGTAATTTCTGAAGAATTAGAACACCACCTTGAGAATTAAAAGGATTTTGATTTTGTTTCACTTTGCTTAACAATGCAGCCATAGAAACAAAGAGCTATCCTGGGGTGAAAGGGCATCTGCATTCTAATAGACAATAGTCTAACAATGACATTTTGACAGATGTTAAAGTTATAGGCAACAAGGTTTCTGTCAAACAACTGTTCAAGTTTAAAGGACTCCTTTGAAGCTGAAGAAAACTGAAAGGCTCTCTTTCAATGAGCAGTGGACATCAGTGAATTTGGGTAGAAGGGTAATATTTGACAGCACAGGGAAGAGGTTTATAATCTCTCTCTAAAGGGTTGTGATTGAAAAATAGCATTGTATCTAAATTGATCTAAAGTGGTATAGTAATAAAGGATTCTGATACCCCAAACATTATTAGATAGATCTATTTTTATAAAGACAATTCTTAATGTAATTCACCAACTCTCTAAATGAAGGCTTTTAACTAATCATTGTGTAAATATATTAGGGTTGTCAAGCGATTAAAAAATTAATTGCGATTAATCACACTATTAAACAATAACAGAATACCATTTATTTAAATATTTTTGGATGTTTTCTACATTTTCAAACATTGATTTCAATTACAACATAGAATACAAAGTGTACAGTGCTCACCTTATATTTATTTTTTATTACAAATATCTGCATTATAAAAAACAAAAGAAATAGTATTTTTCAAGTCATCTCATACAAGTACTGTAGTGCAATCTCTTTATCATGAAAGTTGAACTTACAAATGTAGAATTTTGTACAAAAAACCCCCATTCAAAAACAAAACAATGTAAAACTCTAGAGTCTACAAGTCCACTTTGTCCTACTTCTCATTCAGCCAATCGCTCAAACAAGTTTGTTTACATTTATGGGAACATTTATGGCACTGTTGTGGCCAGTGTCACAAGATATTTTTGTGCCAGATGCTAATATTTCAGTTAAGGAAGGATAAGAAAAACTCTGATTCCTACCTGCCTGTGATGGGGTGCAACTCGCCACACTAGTGCCTCCTGCTAGTCATCTTGCAGATCAGCTCCACAGGTTGGTGTCTCACCTGCCATCGCTTCTTCTCCAGGAAGCATGTCACTCTAAGGACTACAGCGTCCTCTTCTGGACACAGCCTTTTGGCTGTGCCAGACTATGTTCCCAGCCTTCCAGGGGAACTGCAGTCCACTATCCACCAACTTCCCCAAGTGGAAACTGCAGCCAATTGTCTGGCCACTTCCTCACGGGTGAGGAGGGGGGATCCAGGCCCACCCACTACTCCAGGTCCTGGCCCAGGGACCCTGTAGGTAGCAGCCACATGCTGTATCCCCTTCAACCTCTCAGTACCTTTTCCTGGGTCACTTCCTGGCAGCCTCCAGCACCTTCTTCTTTCTTGCCTCAGGGCCTCTGCCTGTAAATTCCTGCAGACAACCCAGAGCCATCTTTAGCGCCCCCCAATTGCTGCTAGCAGCACTGCTCTGTCCAGGGTGCTGGCTCTCCTTCCTCCTGCTAGGAGCCTGAGATTTCCACCTTGGGCTCCAGGCAGCTACTGAAGCTGCTCTGTCCTGCAGCCCTTCTTGTATGGGCCAGCCCGGCTCTGATTGGCTGCTTCTTGCAGCCCCACTCTAATTGGCTGCCTCCTGCGCAGCCTCCCTAGGGCCCTCTCTAATTGGCTAGTGTGGGCCATGTGTCCCATAACACTACATCTCTTTAACTGAACATTAAAATATTGTGTAAAGCACTAGCTTTGGAGATTTGCTTCCCTAATTTAATACACAGCAGTCAAATTGCCTTTATTTAAAATATCTTCAATATCAGGAGAGCCCTTAATATTCTGCCATTTTCTCTGATCAAATAACATGTAGTTCTTTCTCTTGAAGCAGAAAGATCTTTCAATGGGGTAAAACAAAGGTGTTTCCTACAAGTTTTTCTTTTTTTGGGGGGGGGGGGGGGGAGCGGAGATGTACACAATAATTGACTGAAGTGCCTAGGCCTATTCATACAAAGACTGCTAAGATATTGTTAAATGGATCTGAATCACTGGCATTTTGAATTCTACAGAGGTACCACCAGCTAGTGTTGCCTATTTGTTATTTCTGTGGAAGCATTTATCCAACTAATTCAAAATACTAGGACATCCCAGATATTCAAATAGGCCATATTGAGCATAAAATTGCTCAGTATAAGAAGGATATGATTTTTTTTGGCTCCTGATCCTATAATTTTTTTTGCCAAACTTAATAGAAATCTGTGATTTATTAGGTTCAGTCTCAAGTTTTAAAATAAACAGATACACCCTTAGAATCATAGGGTTAGAAGGGACCACAAGGGTTATCTAATCTAACCCCCTGCCAAGACGCAGGATTTGTTTTGTCTAAACCATCCAAGACAGATGACAACCCAGACTCCTTTTGAAAACCTCCAGTGAAGGCACTTCCACAATCTCCCGAGACAACTGTTCCATTGTCCTACTGTTCTTACAGTTAGGAAGTTTTTGCTGAAATTTAATCTAATTCAGCTATGCTGTAGTTTGAACCTACTGCCTCTTGTCCTGCCCTCTGTGGCAAGAGAGGACAACTTTTTGCCATCTTTTTTTGTGGCAGCCTTTCAAGTCTCTTAATCATACTACTATATATCCAAATGGCTCTATGTTCGGAATTATTTCCTTATAAGTGACAAACATTTTATTCAATATTTAGTCATTAAAATCTCAGATAAGAGCCAGAACTTATTCAAACATCATACATATTCCACAGCTAGATACAGTAATTTAGAAAATGGATAATTGAAAAATGCTCATTTTCCTGGGTGGCTCAAATTAATACTCTGAAAATGCAGTCTGCCTCCACTAAATTATTTGTTTGATATCCTCCCAGTAGCATGCTCTTCTTTATTCCTCAAGAGACTTCAAAATATTCCTCTAATTTTATTTGGGCTGATAGGATAAAATTTAACAGCATTTAGTTACAGAGAAATAATAGGGATTAACCTTACCCCACTTCTCCTATTACTTTTATTAGCCTAATTTAAAGTCCTTTCTTGGTACCATGTTTATCCTCAGGAATATGGACTGGCAATTGACGTTTTTTGTGTGTATCCTAAGGAACAATATGCTAAGTTATTTCTCTGACAACCAATTTTCCACTCAGCTCAGGCTACACAATTAAGATATTTAGATATGTGTTAAGATAGCTACATATGTTGGATGGGATGGGCTTTCCCTTTCTCCCCAGCATAATACATTTTTTGTCTTCCTAATACATTTAGAAAGTTTTAATATCTGGGCTAAAAACTGAATAACTCAAATAGCCCAGCTAATCTACTCTAATAAAATCTTCACACTCAGACAGTGATTTATGACATGTAAATTTAACTGCTCGCCCAAATTTCAATATATTCTACTCAGGAAATACATTGTGCAAAATAATAAAACATTATTACATTATCTTGGAAAACTGGAGATGCTTTTTCAGATAAATAATGCTAAAGGCTTGTTGGCTAAAATATAAGTGGCTTCATTATTGAACAAAACCAAAATGGTTCAAACTGAGTCCTGGTAAAGAGATACTATGTATCTGCTCTCATATTTTGGTTTAAAGTGTGTAAATATAATAATATACTTTCAAGTCCTATTTCTGAGTACCAAGTGTTATTCTGGACAGGTAACGTAGGGATATATGTCAACTGGGTTCTACTCAAAATGAACACTTTGGAGGCACTGTGGGCAGCCAGGTTGTAAGTGACGTATATTGTAGGGTGGAACTGCACAAATATTAAAGGGGTTTGTTTGCTTTGTAGAATGACCAAGCAATCTAATTAAGAATAATTCTTTGGCATTCGCCAGGAGGGCTTTGACCACGGGATGCTATTCCAGGACAGGTGAGCAAAGCCCACAGGTAAGTGGAGAACATGGAGACCTGGGAGATGAGTCGGAAATAGGAGGGAGTGTGGGCTATAATGGCAGAGAGAAAGGAGGGTCAGCGCAAAACTGGGAGGCAAGATCAAATCAGGATCTTAGATGCCTATATACAAATGCGAGAAGTATGGGTAATAAGCAGGAAGTACTGGAAGTGCTAATAAATAAGTACAACTATGACATTGTTGGCATCACCGAAACGTGGTGAGATAATACACATGATTGAAATGTTGGAGTGGATGGGTACAGCTTGCTCCGAAAGGATAGATGGGGGAAAAGGGAGGAGGTGTTGCCTTGTATATTAAAAATGTACACACTTGGACTGAGTTGGAGATGGACATAGGAGATGGAAGTGTTGAGAGTCTCTGGGTTAGGTTAAAAGGGGTAAAAAGCAAGGGTGATGTCATGCTAGGGGTCTACTACAGGCCACCTAACCAGGTGGAAGAGGTGGATGAGGCTTTTTTTAAACAACTAACAAAATCATCCAAAGCCCAAGATTTGGTGGTGATGGGGGACTTGAACTATCCAGATATATGTTGGGAAAATAACACAGCGGGGCACAGACTATCCAATAAGTTCTTGGACTGCACTGCAGACAACTTTTTATTTCAGAAGGTTGAAAAAGCTACTGGGGGAAGCTGTTCTAGATTTGATTTTAACAAACAGGGAGGAACTCGTTGAGAATTTGAAAGTGGGAGGTAGGTTGGGTGAAAGTGATCATGAAATCATAGAGTTCACAATTCTAAGGAAGGGTAGAAGGGAGTACAGCAAAATAGAGACACTGGATTTCAGGAAGGCGGATTTTGGTAAGCTCAGAGAGCTGATAGGTAAGGTCCCATGGGAATCAAGACTGAGGGGAAAAACGACTGAGGAGAGTTGGCAGTTTTTCAAAGGGAAACTATTAAGGGCCCAAAAGCAAGCTATTCCGCTGGGTAGGAAAGATATAAAATGTGGCAAAAGACCACCTTGGCTTAACCACGAGATCTTGCATGATCTAAAAAATAAAAAGGAGTCATATAAATAATGGAAACTAGGACAAATTACAAAGGATGAATATAGGCAAACAGCACAGGAATGCAGGGGCAAGATTAGAAAGGCAAAGACACAAAATGAGCTCAAACTAGCTACGGGAATAAAGGGAAACAAGAAGACTTTTTATCAATACATTAGAAGCAAGAGAAAGACCAAAGACAGGGTAGGCCCACTGCTCAGTGAGGAGGGAGAAACAGTAGCAGGAAACTTGGAAATGGCAGAGATGCTTAATGACTTCTTTGTTTCGGTCTTCACTGAGAAATCTGAAGGAATGCCTAACATAGTGAATGCTAATGGGAAGGGGGTAGGTTTAACAAATAAAATAAAAAAAGAACAAGTTAAAAATCACTTAGAAAAGTTAGATGCCTGCAAGTCACCAGGGCCTGATGAAATGCATCCTAGAATACTCAAGGAGCTAATAGAGGAGGTATCTGAGCCTCTAACTATTATCTTTGGAAAATCATGTGAGACGGGAGAGATTCCAGAAGACTGGAAAAGGGCAAATATAGTGCCCATCTATAAAAATAACCCAGGAAACTACAGACCAGTTAGTTTAACTTCTGTGCCAGGGAAGATAATGGAGCAAGTAATTAAGGAAATCATCTGCAAATACTTGGAAGGTGGTAAGGCGATAGGGAATCACCAGCATGGATTTGTAAAGAACAAATCATGTCAAACCAATCTGATAGCTTTCTTTGATAGGATAACAAGTCTTGTGGATAAGGGAGAAGCGGTGGATGTGGTATACCTAGACTTTAGTAAGGCATTTGATACGGTCTCGCATGATATTCTTATCGATAAACTAGGCAAATACAATTTAGATGGGGCTACTATAAGGTGGGTGCATAACTGGCTGGATGACCGTACTCAGAGAGTAGTTATTAATGGTTCCCAATCCTGCTGGAAAGGTATAACGAGTGGGGTTCCGCAGGGGTCTGTTTTGGGACTGGCTCTGTTCAATATCTTCATCAACGACTTAGATATTGGCATAGAAAGTATGCTTATTAAGTTTGCAGATGATACCAAACTGGGAGGGATTGCAACTGCTTTGGAGGATAGGGTCAAAATTCAAAATGATCTGGACAAATTGGAGAAATGGTCTGAGGTAAACAGGATGAAGTTTAACAAAGACAAATGCAAAGTGCTCCACTTAGGAAGGAACAATCAGTTTCACACATACAGAATGGGAAGAGACTGTCTAGGAAGGAGTTTGGCAGAAAGGGATCTAGGGGTTACAATGGACCACAAGCTAAATATGAGTCAACAGTGTGATGCTGTTGCAAAAAAAGCAAACGTGATTCTGGGATGCATTAACAGGTGTGTTGTGAGCAAGACACGAGAAATCATTCTTCTGCTCTACTCTGCGCTGGTTAGGCCTCAGCTGGAGTACTGTGTCCAGTTCTGGGCACCGCATTTCAAGAAAGATGTGGAGAAACTGGAGAGGGTCCAGAGAAGAGCAACAAGAATGATTAAAGGTCTAGAGAAAATGACCTACGAAGGAAGGCTGAAGGAATTGGGTTTGTTTAGTTTGGAAAAGAGAAGACTGAGAGGGGACATGATAGCAGTTTTCAGGTATCTAAAAAGTTGTCATAAGGAAGTGGAAGAAAACTTGTTCATCTTAGCCTCTAAGGATAGAACAAGAAGCAATGGGCTTAAACTGCAGCAAGGGAGGTTTAGGTTGGACATTAGGAAAAAGTTCCTAACTGTCAGGGTGGTTAAACATTGGAATAAACTGCCTAGGGAGGTTGTGGAATCTCCATCTCTGGAGATATTTAAGAGTAGGTTAGATAAATGTCTATCAGGGATGGTCTAGACAGTATTTGGTCCTGCCATGAGGGCAGGGGACTGGACTCGATGACCTCTAGAGGTCCCTTCCAGTCCTAGAGTCTATGAATCTATGAATCTCCTGCTCTAGCATTTCTAGGAGAAGACGATATTATTTCTAATAATCAAAATATACTGTTTTGCTTTTAGGGTTTGGTCATTTGAGGCACTGAGCACCCTCAGTTTCTATTATGGTCAATGCTTTTTGCGTTCAGTCAGGAGATGAAAGTGCTTAGGACCTCCCAGAATCTGGCCTTGTCTTATGAACTGCTCAGATTAACAGCTAACTGGAGAGAAACAAATATCACACACAGACAGATGGCTCGTCAAAACTGGGAAGTTTCAGCCATGGAAAAATGTCTAGCCTAAGAACTGATACATACAACTAATACGATGCTTGGAAACTTGACCACCCTTCATCACATATATAGTATTGAAAAAAGGTGGATTGGCAAGCCTCTCTCTTTATCAAACGTCTCTTCATAATGAGATTGTACTGCATTTTTAGTCCGTTTCATCTCTTTTTTATATTTATGTAACATTCAAAAATACATTGCCTTTGACCCATATGACCTGCTTTTTGCCTTGATGTACTGTGTTCTTTGGAGACGTGGTTTACATTATTCATGGGAAATCTCATGGGAGGCAGTAACAAGGAGGAAATTTCACTCAGCTTTTCCTTCTGAAGATTCCTCCTAAGTCCTTCTGGCGTAGGGAGAAAGGCAGAGCTTACATGGACAAACCAGGGGGCTCACTTACAAGCCCTGCGGATCCCCCAGGAGATCTGGGCCATCTATGTGAGGTCCTGAGTCTCTGCACAAGTTCTAGGTCTCTGGTGTGGATACGATCCAGGCATATGCACACACATACTCACACACATAGAGTCCCTGGCAGCGTGGCTCCAATGCACTCATGTTGACAGGGCTTCCACAGTAGGCAGGGGTCCTCATGATTTCTCTTGTGGATCCTACAGTTTGGACGCCACAGAAATATGTTACAGCCCCAGGTTATATAGTTTTTCCTCCCTGTGCTCTACAGCATTGCTTGGGAGGATAATATGCATCCCCTAGCCTCATGGCTGGCTTGCCTCCTCCTGTCCAATGCTACCTACTGCTCATTTCTTCCCTGGTCAGAGATCCTGGACAAAAGTCTGGACCCTCTGCAGAGTTTAGGGGAAGGAAAGCTGTTCCTGTGGAAGCAACTTAGCCCTCATTCCTTGCAGGAGGGGACAAGCTATGCACAAAGAGTCTCTTCTGCACACGTTTCTCATTGATAGGATTGACCCTATAACACTTTATAATATCCCCATTACTAAAAATTAAACTTTTCAAGTAGTGGGGACAGATTTTTAAAGATTTGTAAAAATGAGATCAGTGCTTCTGAAAATCCCACTAGGCGCCAATCTGCATCTTTAGGTGCCTAAATATCTTTTAAAATCTGACCCTAGGCAAATAACTTAATAGATGGACCATTCCATTCTGTAAACAGTGGACTTTAAAAATACCATGTGTGTGCATGCATGCATGTTGTGTGTATATTTCTAATGTGTCAATATAGCTGTTTAGCATGAACTGAGAGAGAATCAGAACATGGAAGAGTCATAAAAAGCAGAAGTGGTCCAAGATGAGACGAGAAAACTCTAAGCTGCTGTGAGAGTTAAAAGAACCAGCAAGAGTTGCCAGGGGAGCTGTAAGGCATGGCTGACCTGTGTAAAAATACCTTTTTTTAAATTTGGTTAATTTTTATTGATTTCAGGGCAGGCAGATGAAATGTAATACCCATATAACTAGTGAAGTATCATACACAATATTATTAGTTCTCAGAATACTATTGATTTCAGAAGGTGTCTGTGCATTATAAAAACTTCAAATTTTAGAGCTGAAAAACAGAAATTCAAAGCAACAGGGTTATCAAATTGCAATTTTATATACTTTCTTCCATAGGGAGTATACAGTAAATACTGGGCTTCATATTTGACTTCACTTTTCTGCATTAGTGAATCAGACTAAAAATGAGAAGAGTACATTTCTATTTCCTGAAAGGAAACACTCATAACTACTACTATGGAAGAGGATTTTCTTCAAAAATGGCTGACTGTATAGATCTTGCTCATATTTAAAAATCAAGCCAGGTCTGAAATCTGTGGCCTCTACTATAAGTTAGGGCAGACTCCCCCTACAATCCATGTTTATTCTATCACTTTATCCAAACTTAACTTAGGTTTCTTATAGTAGCTTTAAACTAGTTTTCTGTGTCTTATTTCATCAACTTGAATTCACTAATAACCACACCTGATGCGTGTGTTATCTGGGCTTGCTGGAGGAAGGTAGCAGTACTTTATGGCGGGTGTGGGGAGAGGGGGAAGGAGGTCAGAAACTGCTCCAAAAATGGTGGGTGGTGGCCAGTTTGGCGGCACTGACTCAGCCCCTGGGAACTTAAGGGGGCTTTAAAAGGTGCAAGCTCTGGTGTTGGAAGCCCTTTCTGCACACAGCAGGCTGGGCAGTACCCACCATTCCTCCCCTCAAGGTACGAATATCAGGTTGGCTTAGGACCTGCTGTGGGCATTGCACTCGTCGCTTCTTTTTAAGGGAGGCTGGGAAGGAAATTTTCCCTCGCCAACATATTGGCTTTGGTGGAGTGGATTTTTTCGCCTTCCTCACAGCGGGTGTCAGGTGAACCTATTATGGTGAGGAGGAAAGGGGGTTAAGCTATATATTGCAACATATTTTGTTAGTGTGGGGCAGACGTCCCATGCAGGTAGTCCATAGGGAAGGCATCCAGTGACCAGATAAATGGCCTGGTAAAGAACTTAAAAAGGGGGTGCTAGTTAAATGGAATGGGGAGAGAGGGTTTGGGGCTCCTATCATTGGTACAGCAGGGAGTCAACCCCCATTTCTTATAGCCCACCTTAAATCTTCTACAATGTGGTGTGGATGGTAAGGTCCCAGCCACGGGTTGGCTGGAGGACAGGGTTGGAAAATGAAGGGGGGCTGGTGGAAGTCCCTGGACAGCTATTGAATGAATATGGAGTTGTCTGCACTGTCTCAGACAGCTAATAATAAAGTTGCTGCCCGATTAAATCCATATCAAGAGTCTCCTGTCCTTCTTTCGGCAGAGCCAGACAATAATTGTTTTAGACCTGTACAATTCCTTTTTAATTTACCATCTTCACTACCAATTATCAGCACCTCCGGCTTTTGGCTTCTCTTCTTGTGTTTGCCCACCACAGCTTGATGGCAACACCACTCTCTGGAGGCAAACAGTTCCGTCCAGTCTCCTTGACTGAGGTGGAAAAAGAGGTGCAGGTTCCAGAACCCTTTACTATTCACTATTGCTCCCTGCAAGCCACACATTTCTCTTCTCTTTAAAGAGGGACTGCAGAAGATTACTCAGACAACAGCCATCTTAACAAAACCAAGCCCTATTAAATAAAGAGAAAATGGAATTATAACAGATGACACTGTTTGCTTAACATAGATAGATTTGCACTTGTCAGAAACTAAACTAGAGAAGAAGAACAGGAGTACTTGTGGCACCTTAGAGACTAACAAATTTATTAGAGCATAAGCTTTCGTGGACTACAGCCCACTTCTTCGGATGCATATAGAATGTAACATATATTGAGGAGATATATATACACACATACAGAGAGCATAAACAGGTGGGAGTTGTCTTACCAACTCTGAGAGGCCAATTAATTAAGAGAAAAAAAACTTTTGAAGTGATAATCAAGCTAGCCCAGT
>NC_048299.1:198677500-198680796 GCF_013100865.1 Trachemys scripta elegans
TTAATTGGCCTCTCAGAGTTGGTAAGACAACTCCCACCTGTTTATGCTCTCTGTATGTGTGTGTATATATATCTCCTCAATATATGTTCCATTCTATATGCATCCGAAGAAGTGGGCTGTAGTCCACGAAAGCTTATGCTCTAATAAATTTGTTAGTCTCTAAGGTGCCACAAGTACTCCTGTTCTTCTTTTTGCGGATACAGACTAACACGGCTGCTACTCTAAACTAGAGAAGGCATTTTCAGTTTAACTACAGAATACAACAAGAAGAGTAAGTTGCTTACATCCCTTGAAGCATTCTCCTTCCTATGGCTTCTCTTTGGTCAAATTGTTAGCATCATTTTCTCACCACAGAGAGACTCCCTTGCTGTGTTCCAGAGATCTATCAAGTCCCTGCATCTGAGTTTGCTTGCAGTATCCCAGCATCCCACCTCTAGGCAATCTTCCCTGCTTCCCAAACCAGTTTTTTTTTCCAGTTATCTCCACGCATATGCAATAAGGTTTGGCTTCGCTGCTTTCTCTAAGAGAGAGCTCAGAGAGATACGAAGACCCTTAACAATGGTTAATAGACATCTATTAGAGAGAGAAGATGGATGAGGTAGTATCTTTTATTGGACCAACATATAGCCATCTATGAAATCCTTTTTGACTTAGATTAGGTACTGCAGCTCACAAACCAGTCTGCACATCTCTGGCTCAGGCTGTTTCTGCATTCTCTTTTCAAATAGGAAGTTTGGCATTTTTCTCAATACCACACATTTTCTGTTGTGATGAACTAGGGGCAAAGGTCCAGACTCTCTGTCATAGCTTTTTAAAAGGACAAAATCAGTCCTTGTATAACATCAGTAACCATTCTGGACATATTGTTCTACCATTTCAGTCTTCAAAGAATTTAGATGCCATTGAGCATGCTGAAAATGTTTTAGTCACAGTCTGTCACTTACTAAATGATGAAGGCCATATAGAAGGCAGGTTAGTACATATGATAATTATACTACTCTGGCCTACCCTGCACTCATTGAAACTCCAGTTCAGTGGTGCAGGATCAGGCTCCATGCAATTAATTAAAAGTTGTCTTTGTTACCCTTAAAGTGGCAGCATTTTTGGTTTTCCTCTTTATTTCATTTATGCATGTTTTAGATCTATAGGGGAAAAGATACTGTGTGTTACGCAGCCTTAAGAAAAGATAATTTGTAAGGAACAGTCGGTTGCTAGATGATTCTAGGTCTCTTAGCTTACAAGTCAGAAAGAAAGTGAGATATTTATTTCTCATGATGTTATGGGAGTGATTTTCTTTGTGTCAAGACAGTGAAGGCCTAGAGAAAGCTACGGTATGTGTCATGTTTTTGGAAGAGATATAGTTCCTTAGAAGGAAGGATAGTCCTGTGGTTAGGGCACAACACTGGGTATAAAGCCATCAATGTGCTATTCCCTGCTCTATTACAGAGTATGTGTGTGTATATCACTGGGCGTATCCCTTAACTGCTCTGTGGCTCAGTTTCCCCAACTCTAAAATAGGATGATGTAAGATTTGTCTGCCTCATAGGGGTATTATGAAGGTTAATTTGTTAATGTTTGTAAAGCACTTTAAGACACTTTGGAAGAGAAGTGCAACAGAAATGAAAAGTAATAGTATTAGCCTTTAAAATATGCCTTAGTAGTCAGGCTCTGAGTAGCCCTTGCTTGGATATGAGGGCGGGGAGGGCACATGTACCCCTCACAAACCCAGTCACATTCACAGTCTCTCCATAGAAGGGAGTATAGGGAGTACTTCTTCCTTATACCTCCAAAGGTACATATTACCCCAAGTGGGTTAGGCTGTGGCCTCATTTCCCCTCTGCATCAAGTTGTGGGATGGGACAAATGCACTGAAAGAGCAGGTTGCACCATCCTAAAGGATGGTGTGCAGCATATGACTCGGGGAGCTAAGGGAGGGGCTGTGCCTTTTTGAGGCATAAAAAAAGGACACTTATTTGTCCAATTAAGGGGTGAAACAGTTATCCTTTAAGTGACAAATCCTGCCCCACTGAATTCTGAGTCATCTAGACTTCTGGGGTCCAGCCCTATGTGTTCTATTGAAGTACGGTTTATCTATCCAACAAACTGGCATCTGAATAAGCCCAACCTTATGCCCAGCAGTCTGGGCTCCTTAATGGCAACATCTTCCTCGGGAGCCCAGCGCTTGGAGTTCGCACTGGTTGTATCTTTGAGAACAACTTGGCACTGGGGCTTTCCACCAGCACAAACCAAAGGGGGTAAACTGAGCATTGGAGAGGCTGTCAGGTTATTGTTTTGTTGGGCTGGTTGAACAGCATGAAGATCTGGTCCAGTGCCTTTTTAGTTGAGGGTGGGTAGTTGTTGGGAAAACTGCACTGTTGACGCTGTCATCAGAGGCAGGACATCAAAGCAAATAAGTCAAATCTGTAGCTTGTGTTGGACATAGTGAAACTTGGGTTAGACGGAGTGTTTTGTCCGTTGTTGTTTTTTGGCTGAGTTCTGCAAGATGATAATTGTAGCTTTTTCTTGTTTCTAGCTGACTGATGTTATCGTTTCCCTCTAGAAGAGTGAGCAACATCTTAGAAGTCTGTGGAACTAGTTAGCAGATAAATCCTTGCTTTATACTGGGAGGCATAAAGGAACTACCATATCATAGCTATTAAGTGTTGTTTTGTAGTGTTATTGGTTAAAGTGTTGTATCTTCTAAAACATTGAGAGTAGTACGGATTTATTTCTTGTTTCGGATTAAGCCCTCTGGGAGCCCTAAAGATTTCTAGCATGTCCTGAACAAGCTGGAAGGAGGGGGAGAGAGAGAGAGAGAAAATATGAACAAAAAGATTTGTTTTAGTGTGGCAACTTGTGAGGCACCAATTATAATTAAACGTAAGGAAGGCATCAAGACAGCCCTTGTGATACATGGTCCAGAGCTGGTAATTGTGTGCCACAGGCACAGGTTCTAAATTGTTCATTTTTATAGATTTTTTACAGATTAATTTTATTTATATACTATGAAATGAATCTCTAGTCATTGAATTAAATTTAGGACTGCCTTTTTGAGGCACTAAAGGCAAGAGATGATCAACTGTAAATAATTATTTTACGGTAAAGAAATACAAAAAGAAGAAAAAGTAGGCTATTTTTGTACCATGAGCTTTCTGCTATCATATTTATTACTAAGCAACAGCATCATTGATGATTCATTTGACTCATAATCCCAATTCCCAGTATTCTTTGTCCTCCTGATTGGGGATTATATATATATATATATATATATATATATATATATATATATATATATA
>NC_048299.1:199023143-199031349 GCF_013100865.1 Trachemys scripta elegans
GAAAGCTTATGCTCCCAATACTTCTGTTAGTCTTAAAGGTGCCACAGGACCCTCTGTTGCTCTAAATAAGGCAGTAGAGACTTGAACCTGAGTCTGCCACATCCCCGGCCAGTGGTCAATCCCAGGCTATATAGACAGACTGACAGACACACACCCCTATCTCTTTCACTTGACAATTCCCTGTTTTCACAGCATTTGAAAGGATTGGATTTAGTTCTAATGCAGAATGAAAACACATTCAAAACCTCAGAAGTTGCCACAAAATGGAATTGTCATCCTCTGGTCAGCTCTACATACAATACATTTTTCACAGGATTTCTGCCTTTGTTTTATACTTTAAGATAAAACAAAGCCCGGCAATCTTAGCTCCACACCACAGAAAGCCTGCCTTTTTTAAGCAGGCAGAGGTATAATCCAGATAACATCTGCTACATGCTCTATTCTTACAATTTTAAGGATTCCATTATGTTCGTAGTTTTTCACAAACCAATAGTATTACTGTTATAGGTGCTTCATTTCAAGCTGTCTTTTAAAGACATGACCTTCAAGCAGAAATAAGACATGAGCAGTAGCTGAAGTGACACAGTTTTATGGTCTTCATTGGAACTGAATGCAATGCAACAGTAATCTGCAGTCTAAAGGATTTACTCTAATGGTTCCTCATAAGTACCAAATATCCCCTCATGCAAAGAGCATCTAAAATGTGGATTACATGTTCCTTTTATACATTTAATTTTTCAAATGCATAGAAATGTCTAAGCACCCATCGTTTTATCTGGGAGCATATAGCTATATGTTAGAATACACAATACAGCTAAAGAGTCACTACAATTTGTCAATAAATATGTATTTCCAAAGCTAGCTTAAATACTAAGGTCCATATACTGCGGGCCACTCCACAGCCTGTGCCTGCATGGAACCTCATTGATTTCATTGGGGGCCCACCCACACAAATCTCATTGAAGGATTTGGAATTAAGCATAAAGGAATTCAGGAGCCAAAGTGCTCAAGTCACTTGTGAAATAGGACATGGGGACTTCTGAAAATTTTACCCTAAATGTGTAATTAACTGGTTAAAGAATATAATTATCAGCAGCCGAGAGAAAAAGGCCAATGTTTTCCTGGGATAGTCTTCCTAGATATTTACATACCCAAGAGTCAACAAAAAGGCTACAAAGCAGCAGAAATTACAGATGGAAAAGATTTATTAAGCAAAATTTCCTAAGCGGCCCTCAACCTGGCCTCCAGTCCTGGCTGGCATAAACATTAAAATGTAGTAGTTTAACTCTTGATTCACAAGAATGAACGGGTAGAATTCTAAATTCTAGCACTGGTGCCTAGATGATACATCTAGTCCAGGGATCGGCAACCTTTGGCACGCGGCTCGCCAGGGTAAGCCCCCTGGCAGGCCGGGCCAGTTTGTTTACCTGCTGTGTCTGCAGGTTCGGCCGATCGTGGCTCCCACTAGCCGCGGTTTGCCGCTCCAGGCCAATGGGGGCTACAGGAAGCAGAGCAGGCTGAGGAATGCGGGCCACGTGCCAAAGGTTGCCGATCCCTGATCTACTCCATTAACCTACTGCAGAGATGGGCAATGTTAAGGTAGCAGAGGGCCATAAGATCCACTAAAATCCTTCGGTGAGCTGTTGTGACTGAGGAAGAAGTGGCCCTGGCTATCCCGGGGCAGCTTGCCTGGCTGCTACTGTGAGAACATACACCAGAGCAGTGAGTCCCATACCAATACCAACATGCTGCACTGTTTCACATATTCCTGCTCAGCCACGTTCACCCCCAAGATCTCCAGATCAGCAAATGAGCCTGCACCCTGAATACTGCCCCTGCCCTGGCCCCTACTGCTGGCGTCACATTGCCTCATTGGTAGTCAATGGGTGCTGTCCACCAGGGCCATTACAGAGCAAGTCTGCTGCAGTCAGGGAGCTGCCACCTCATCAGGTGCCAAGTAGCAGCCTCCTCTTCTCCTCCAGGCAGTGGGAAGAGCAGCTCTTGCTCTCATTTGCCATCCTCTGCACTGACAGAGCTTCTCTCCCCTGCCCGCATTCCAGGGGCTTGCAGAGCTGCCTCCTAGCCTCAGTCTCCTCTGGTTGGTGTGCCAGATAAAATGATCTGGCATGCCAGTTGCCTGTCCCTGACCTTCTATATGTTTGGTGTAAACCCACAACCATCAAAATCTGAGATCCCCAGGCCATATGCTGTTAATTCATCTACCTAACATGGTAAACTAAGAACAGAGTAGGAGGCAAAAGATAAATTGTCAGCCTTCATCTTGAATTTCCCAATTTGGATACAATGTTCAACCTTATTTTGGGGAGCGAGGGCTAAAATTTCTCTAGACTAATATCTACCCCTTTTAAAAAAAATATGCAAGTGAGCATTTCATATCTTATTCTCTGACAAATGAGAGAAAATGAAGGAGCTTGTGAGCAAAGAAAATACCTTGTAAATTGAGATCTGTCGGCATACTTAAAAGGAGTGAGAGGTGAACAGAATAGAAGGGGGACTCTTGCCCAAAGCTCAACGACTAGCAAGTAATTTTGCCAGAGGTAAGATTTTTACCTATTTTGTTACTTATTATTTGTATTAAAGTAGCACACAGAACTATGCAGCTTTGGGACCCCAGTGTGCCGGGTGTTATACAAACACAATAGAAGTCAATCATTACCCTAAAATGTTTAGAGTTTTAGGTCCTAATCTTGCAAAGATTTACACACATTCTTAACTTTACACATGTGAATAAGAAGGGATTTGCTCCAGTATTTATTTTTTTAAGGCGTATCTGTTCAGCCAGTCCCAAGAGCTTTAAAGATAACAGTGAAACTTCATGGAGTCTAGCTGATCCTCAGTGCACAAGGGGTTCTCTGCAGCCTCACTTTCATCTCCCTTTGTACATGTACTCAGGGGAAGAGTTGTGAGGAAGGTAGCTGGAGAGACAGAAAAGGGAAAATTCCTGATGCGGTGGAAAGCTGTGCTCTCTAACCAGGTGAAGAATTAATCTTAGGATGGGGCAATTCTTTGATCAGCTTGTTTGTCTTTATTTATGCGGATAACTGCAGTTTTATTTCTGCAGAATTACCCCACTATCTAACAAATACTTTAAAATAATTATTTATCCCTTTGGCCAACTCAAGTCCAATTTTGAAACCTGTAAGTCCCTTAAATAAATCCTGCATAGTAAGAGTTGCTTGTTTTAAATATTATGCATTTTTTTCATTGTAGAAATCAGAAGTGGGCAAACTTTTTGGCCCAAGGGCCACATCAGGAATAGAAATTGTATGGCGGGCCATGAATGTTCACAAAATTAGAGTTGGGGTATGTGAGGGGGTGAGGGCTCTGGTTGGGGGTGTGGGCTCTGGGGTGGGGCTGGGGATGAAGAGTTTGGAGTGTAGGAGGGTGGTCTGGGCTGGGGCAGAGGGGTTCAGCGTGCAGGAGGGGGATCAGGGCTGGGGCAGAGATGTGGGAAGGGGTGCAGGTTCTGGCTGGGGGCGCGGGCTCTGGGGTGAGGCTGGGGATGAGAGGTTTGGGGTGCAGGAAGGTGGTCTGGGCTGGGATTGAGGGGGGATCAGGGCTGGGGCAGGGGGTTAGGGTATGGGGAGAGGCTCAGGGGTGCAGGCTCCAAACGGCGCTTACCTCAAGCGGCTCCTGGAAGCAGCAGCATGTCCCTTCTCTGGCTCCTATGCAGAGGTGCAGCCAGGTGGCTCTGCACACTGCCCCATCCGCAGGCACTGCCCCTGCAGCTCCCATTGGAGTGGGACCATGCCACGGCTTCTGGGAGCAGCGTGGTGCAGCCCCCGACCCAGTGCCCCAGCCGCCAAGCCAGATGGTGCAGCCCCGACCCTGCACCCCAGTGGAGCACCGGAGCGGGGCCGAGCTGTGTGGTGCAGCGCCCCAGCTGGAGCACTGGAGAGGGGCCAAGCCACGTTGTGCAGCCCCGACCCCGCACAGCCCCAACCCTGTGTCCCGGCTGGAGTGGGGCTGAGCTACGTGGTGCAGCACCCCGGCTGGAGCACTGGAGAGGGGCTAAGCTGTCTGGTGCAGCCCCTGATCCCGCTCCCCAACAGGAGCTCACAGGCCGGCTTACAACGGCTTGTGGGCCAGATCTGGACCGCGGGCCATAGTTTGCCCACCCCAGTATAAATCAAAGATGTGTTAATTATTCATCTAACCGGAAATAAAAATAATCCCAAATAAAATTTAAACATGCTGAATTTAAGGAGTTAGATTAGAAATTAGATATAAAAGATAGCCAAGGTGTAACATCTTTATAAAAAAAAATGTCAGTGCCTCAAAGATTTTTCTGCAAAGAGAGCACAAAGGAAGATGAAATATACAATGGATGTAACCCCTTTGAAACTTTGCGTTCCACATCAGTAATTTAAACCAGGGCAGAATATGCAGCAACTAAAACAAACATTCAGAAAGAGGTATTCCATCAACACTGTGTATGCATTACACACACACGTTTCCTTGTGAATGTTTTAGAGGTGTAGGGAGAGATTATGGAGAGATGTTGGTTTGTAGCAATGTAGCACACATACATTAATCTAAACCACTACTTGGACATTTTTTTCACCATATAAACAAAAGCTTCCGCAGTGCCATACTCCTGCTGCAATTCATCCTGAACAGGCCAATGTCTTCCCCGTGGCAATTATGCCAGTTTCTGCTTTTCTACAGAAACTGAGCACCGCTCTCCTCCCCACACTGCCGTCACCCATGCCCTGTGCTGCTCATGGAAGAGTCTAGAAAAATCAATGTAAAGGTTTCTTATTCAAATTTATGATGCGAGTAATTGCTTCTGGTTAAAGAAACAGGAATACTGTAGATACTGCTTGGTGTGCATGGTTTTTGTCATTATTAAAGGAACAGAACTCCTTTTTCCAAATTAAAATATCTGCAGAGAGTGATGGAAATGTGATGTAAAAGACAAATGCAAGTGAGGAAATAAAAGCAATGGGCCTCTAAATGTCAACAAAAGCAACTGGCAAAGCTTGTTTTGTTCAATTTCACATTCATATGTTCAATATATCAGGGCACAAAGACTACATCTAAAATTAAACACCAAACGCTGCTATTTTATTCTCCTCTACAAAGTGATGCTATTACAGTAGTATCTTTTAAAGACTGTTCAGCACAATAAATGGTTTTCTTTAGTACACTAAACATAAGTCTTTCCATTTTTGGTGCAAAGCCAAAACAAGTGACAAAAGACTCCAGACTGCAATGAAAGTACATGATTATGTAGTACGATTGTATAACACTGCAAGTGTAAATTAGAAGCTTTGATGTTCAATTTAAATGTAGTCTTTGTGCCCTGTGAATATCTAAATGGGAAACTGAACAAAGGAAAGTGTTTTGTGACAATGGTTACAAAAATAAAGTGAGTTTCTTCTGACACTGAACAAGCAATGTTAGCAGAAATAAGGAAAATAGCATTATCCCTAAAGCTACTTTCTCTCTTTGCTTAACTGTGGTAAGCTGCTGCTTAGAACGTTTGTCAGACCTTCCTGTGTGATTTCCTGCTATAGATTTAAACAGTATTTACACGTGAAGTTTGCCAATAACTCTGCTGAAAAGGTTAAGATTCATTGTTCTTATTTCCCCACTGATAGTGTGCACATCATGTTTCCATCGCACTCTCTTTGTTAGGTGGTTTTTGTGTCCTTTTATTTGGAAAAAAATGAACTATATTACTTTAATGATGACAAAAGACATAAAAACTATCTACTCCTGTTTATCAGTACAGAAGCAGTTACACTTTGATAATAAATCTGAATAAGAAAACTTTCTATTGATTTTTCTCATTGCTCCTGTGAGCAGCACAAGTTTGGGGGAGGGAAGAGAGCGTGTGGGCTCACCTATTGAAAAGTAGTAACCCTCACAATCTTTACAGGTGATGTTGACCTGTTTAGGGTGATCTGCACTGGTTGTGTAGCAATGAAGAGTTGCATTTGTTTACATGATGGGAAATTGTCCATATCTCACTTAAAATTTGCATATATTTTATTCAGATACAAATAGTTTTACTGCACAACCAAAACATGGACATAGGGAGACAGGTGTGTGTGTGTCTGAATATATGTACATACACACTCCAAACACTCCTGGCCAGATTTTCAGAAAGAGCTCAGCTCTTATTTAGACACCTAAGTTGTTAGATTTTCAGAAGAGTCAAGATGCATTGGGCACCGATTTTGAAAATCTAGCCATGTCACTATAGGAGCTTCTAGGTGCTGAGCAAAGCTGACCAAAACTCAGGATTTCCAGCCACATGAAATTTTGCTATTTCAAAAAAAATGGTTTTTGTTCCAAATTGGAATTAACCCACTTTTTTTTTTAATTTCTTACAACCAGAACTTTCATCTCCCCTCCCCACCCGCCAAAAAACCCAACCAAACAAAAACCATCTTGTTTCAGAAATTTGCATGGCATAAGCAAAACAAAATATTGCTCCCTGGACCGGCTGCTGCTGACTGAAATTGACAGTCTCATTGCAGCCGTGAAACAGCCAAGAATGTCCAAAGTGGTATTGTAGCTGTGTTGGTCCCAGGAAATTAGAGAGACCAGAAGTTGGTCCAGTAAGAGATATTACCTCACCTACTTTGTATCTCTAATATCCTGGAACCAACATGAGTACTACAACAACATTCAATTCAGCCACAGATGACACTGAATTTTGCTATCTGAAATGGACACTCCACAACATGAAGAAAAAGGAAGCAAAACTTAACAGCAACATCTACTTCCTGAGCAAATGCAAGAAACAAATCATCTTCCCCAGAAGTCTCACATCCATAACATTCTGACCACTACTTACAACTCCAAATATGCAGAACAGCTCTGCAGACAGACTTCAGAAAAAATGAGGAACCTTTTACTGCACCTCACACATTCCAGGAGGGATCACCTCAAATGAGAAATCATCACAGGCTCCCACATGCTGGAAGTAAAAATGTATGGAAAGTTATCTGGAAAACATGCAAGAAATCCAAAACAGCGATAAAAAAACCTCATGACATTCATGAAGCTACAACTAGTCCACAAGGCACAGAACACCACCTCCGAGAGAAACCGTGGTACCAGTACCCACCACATGGACACTACATGACACCCCATCATCATCAATTTATCAAGACTACCCCTAACTAGAGCTGAATTATCTGCACTCTCTAAGGGACTGAACTTTTGCTCCACCTCAAAACCTGAAACCCTACTAACATATGGAGAACTAGAAGAATTCTTCCGCCTACTCCACCTCAGAGAATTCTTTCACAATGACAACGCCACTCCCAGTTATAACAGAAGTTGGTCCAATAAAAGACATCACCTCACTCACCTAGTCTGTCTAAGAATGTCAGATTCAGTCAGCAGCTTCTGTGAGACTTCTGGGGGTCCCGCCATGGATTCTAGCCTCTGACAGTTGTCAAAAGAACTTCACCATAACCAGGATCCAAGCAGTTGCCCTGGGGTGCCACATCACTTGGACAAGTAATAATATTTATTTTTTTCCTCCACAGCTCAGGATGGGGGTCATAGCACTGAAAACATTTTCCATGCAGAATAACTGTTACCATGTTCAATGCTTCGGTTCAGAGTTCAGTTCTGTTCAGATCAACTTCAGCTACAGGAAAAAAGTTCTTTGGCATCTATTTAAACAAGCAGTCCATACTTGCTGTGGTTTAGTGTACATCCAGAATGCTCAGATGCACTGGCCTGGATAAGCATGGATAATAAAAGATCGCACATACATCATACAGTTCTTTTCCATTTACTATGCCCCAGATCCTCCTGTGCAATTGTAGAGGCAAATCTGAGAGCCACACTAGAAAAGTCCACTTGCACCTCAACCAGCTGCACCTCATCATATATGAACCTCCATATACACACCTCAAGGTACAACAATGAGAATAGTATATAAGAAGGAAAATATGGGAAGATACACAGTACTTGCAGAAGTGATTGCAGTGTAGGGATATCCAGTGAGCTATGTACAGGGCCGGCTCCAGGCACCAGGCACCCAAGCACATGCTTGGGGCGGCACCTGGTAAGGGGCGGCTGGGGGAGTGCGGCGCGGCATTCCGCGGGGGGGGGGGGGCGCTCCGGCGGCGCGGCGCTGGGCGGGCGGGCTCCGGGTGTGCGGGGCTCGGCGAGGGGGCGGCGCAGGCGCGGCGCTGGAAGGGGGTTCCGGCGGCGC